>NC_061121.1:112400343-112433004 GCF_002878395.1 Capsicum annuum
CTTGGGGTCACTTGTGACCCTAAGCTAACCCTTTCATAGGTATAACTTAAACGCAGCTGATTTAAAACATAATTCTGAGAGAATGAAGCTGAAAATATCTCAATACAGAATCTGTTCAATACAATATTGGAATTACAAGATGACAATTCTACTAACACATATACATATGCAAGAAGGAGACTGAATACATCAACCACTACTACAGTCTATGAAGCCTCTACTAGTATTGCCCATACATAAACGGGTCATGACTCCCAACCATCCCACTCAATATGGCCGACAGAAGAAGATACAGTGTCTTTGAACTGAAACAACCAACATAAGACCTTGAACTATAAGGACTTCTTTACCTGCTGACCAGATGTTACAACTGAATAGAATAGTAGATGGGGGTCAGCATAAAGAGAATGTAATGAGTATATGGGGGTGCATGCAACACTTTAAATAACATCATCAATTTCATGAGAACATGCATACAGATAATGATGACTTACTTGGCTTGAGTTATATCAAATCATACTCTTCATACTTTCATAATAAATAGTTCAAATGGTAAAATCTCATAATCCACGTAAATCATCAAAAATCATAACTTATGATAAAACATCATAAATTATCATATCGTCAAAATTCATCATAGGTAATCATAATTCATCATAATATCTCAACTCTTTGACTCAAATCTTAGAGTGACTCGGTAATTCAAGAAACATGACTTTTATGGACAGGAAAGTTTCCTATAACCAACAACCCTACGTGAGCTACGTGGAATACCAACGTTTGAAACCCCCATTGGCAGGAGCGTCATACTCTTTGCTAGGAAGTACGACCTTAAAACTGCAATAATCATAATCGGGCTCTCTGGCCAATAATATCATCATCAAACAAACCTACGGTGGTACATAGGTTTAGGGAAATACCAAATTTCTCTCTCAATGCTAAGTACTACTCCCCGACAATCTCATAACGCGTTAGGAGATCCACCATCATCATCACAAGGGTCTATCATAAAGAACAAAACAAATATCTCAATTTATAATTCATCAACAATTTGTGGATTCCTAGCCCCAACTTTGACTTAAAACATTTCAATCTTTTTCAACATCAACAAGGTATCAATGCATTGAACCATTACCGACTCGACATTTGGACAAGGATATGAAGACTCAATACGTAATATTTTTAACAATTCAACTCATCAAAATCATCCGTAAAAAAATACCAAATTTATCTCAACATCTATATCAAAATCAATCTTTCTCATAGTCAAAATCATCTCGACTCTGTGAGTTCAAGGTAAATGTACTCGAATGATTATTCTTTCAATTCGACAATTATATCACGACAACAGCTTTTCAAAAGCACTTGAGACCTTCAATTCATAATAAGAATACATATCTCGTAGTACAACTCAAATCACGACTTTTATCTCGAAAGCCTTTAGAAATATCAATTCATTGTAGTAGTATGCAATTCATAGCATAAATTCTCAATTTAAGAAGTAGAGTAATGAAGTAATCATGTATATCCATATTGAAAAAAAATTCAAAGTTTTATAAATCCTTCATAAAGTAATTTAAGTGTATACCCATTTTTAAATATCATAAAATTTCAATAATAGAACTCAACCTTTTTAAATGTCAAAATGTAACAATTTATCAAGTCATGAAAACATCAATATTTTTGAGAAAATATCAAGACTCATGGTAACATCTCAAATGTTATATCTCAATATGCTCAATGATTCAATTTCATCATAAAGAAGCTTTAAGCTTATCATAAATCTCAAAATCATTCCAAAATACCATTTCAACATATATCTTGAAATCATTCAAAATAAAAATATGAAATTTACAATTATAGATATCAAAACATCTCATGTCTCAAATATATATTCAATAATTTAAATTGTCATTGGGAAGCATAAAGCTTGACACATATCTCAAAATATTATTCCAAAATACCATCTCGACATACGTCCTAAAATCATTTAAAATACCACCTCATGGTAAAAGTGTGTAATTCACAATGATAATTATTAAATCATATCATGAAAACATTGAGATAATCATATAAATCAAAGTTTATTCATTCAACCATCATAATCCCATAATCAAATTATTTAGACATAATCTCACTTGCAAAATCATGTAAAACCATAATAAAATTAAAGCTTTGGGCACAAGAACAAAAGATTGCTCTTGTTCAAAACCCCACATACCTTGAAATTGACTTCTTGATTATGGAATCCTGTTCGGACAAATAATGGGTGCTCCTCGAAGGTCTTGAAATGAGGAGTTTGTTTATCGGATTAATTTTAGATTTCTACGATGAAATTGAAAGGTATTTGAAGGTAAAATTTGGCTAGGGTTTCATTATCCCAAATGTTTCACGGAAAAAATGAATTTTGAAGTTTCAATTATGGATTAAATGGATAAATTTTCGTCCAATAGGGGGTGTGAAATGACCAAATTGCCCTTAAAAAAATAAATAATGTCAAATTTGTCCTTTGATGGACTATTTTGATAGTCTGAAGTAGATCAACCATAACGTTTTACTCCGACAGCCAAATTGGATGAAACCAATTTCATTAGAAAGAGGACTCATAGAGCTTTTCGTTGATATATAGTATCTCACCCAGATTATTATGTATAAGTAGTTATGACCATTTGAAGTTCACCCTGAAATTTGCCTGGCTACAGTAATTTTTAATTTCCTGCACGTTTTACTATTCACAGTTCGATCAGAATGGTCGTAGTTCGATCGGAATGGTCGTAACTCATCGCTTGAGTGTCCTTTTTTATGATCTACATATCGTTGGAAAGATTATTCGATACTCTACGCAATGGTAGGTCAACGTCTTATAAATACTACACAAAAAAATTATGGATCGCTCTAAAGCATAGAACTCGATACGTTTCTCACAAAATCTTTACAAAGAAAATTTTTTAGGGTATTACAGATCCTCAAGGCTTCATTGATGAAATGGAGAAAATCTTTCGAATCATTCATGCTTTAAAAATTGAGGGTGTAGAGGTTGCTTCCTACTAATTGAAAGATGTTGCGTACTAGTGGTATGAATGGTGGGAGTTGTCTAGGGATTTATCCAAGGCTTTCCTTGACCGATTAATTTCTCAAGAGTTGAGGGAGGCAAAGGAGGAAGATTTTATGAAATTAAAGCAAAGGTGAATGTCCGTTCAAGTGTATGCCTTGAAGTTTCATCAATTGTCAAGGTATGCTCCCGAGATGGTTCCTAGCATGAGGTCTAGAATGCATAAGTTTGTCTCAAGATTGTCTCGTGCGTTAGTCCTTGAGATCAAGGCAACCTTATTGATTAATAACATGGATATATCTAGGTTTGTTGTGTATATGAAAAAAGTAGAGTATGAGAAAAACAAGTAATTTGAGCTTAGTGAGAGGCAAGGAAGGAAGTTTAGGCCTTCTGAGAGTAGTGGTGAAAGTAGTGGCAAATAGATGCAAAAGAAGTGAGGGAGTTTATCTTCATTCTCTTCGGCTAGTAGTTGTACTCCTTACCCGACGTTCTTGAGTGGTCATCGCTCTCAGTTTAGTTGTGGGTCTCGAGCACAAGGAGTCCAATTTTAGACTAGTGGTGCTCAGTTGGCTCCACCCTGCCCTCCTTATAGATTTTTTAGTTAGATTCACCATGGTCAGTGTGATCAATGAAGGAAAAGGTGTTTTTATTATGGTCAGATTGGGCACATGCAGCATGAGTGCCACTCTCTAGCAGTTTCTTGGGCCAACAGGGCCCCTATTGCTCCTCCCCCCACACCAAAGGGTGCTATGTCTGTTACTGCTTCTAATTCTAGCACCGGCACTGGCCAAAACCACTTGTATACACTTTTTACTATTAAATATTTTGAGGTGTCTCCTGGTGTTATTATGGGTATGTTAAGACTTTTCTCTCATGATGTGTATTGCTTGCTCGACCCGGGGTCTACTCTTTCTTATGTGAACCCATATGTGGTTGTGCATCTTGATTGTGGTCCTGAGAGTCTGTCGGTTCCTTTTTCTGTTTCTACCCTGGTTGGAGACTTTGTGGTTGTTAAAAGAGTCTATAGGGGTTGTGTGATATCTATTTGTGGTAGAGATACTCTTGTTGATTTGATAGAGTTAGACATGGTTGATTTTGATGTTATCTTGGGAATGAATTGGTTACACTCTTGTTATCCTTCCTTAGATTGTCGGACCCATAGGGCCATTTTTAAACTCCCTAATGACCTCATCATTTCTGGGAAGGTGGTTTCTTAGTGCCTAAGGAAAGGTTTTTTTCTTATCTTAAGGACCGAAGGTTTATTTAGAAAGGGTGCTTGTATCATTTGGTCTGAGTTCAAGATTCCAACTCGAAAGAGCCATCACTAGAATCTATTCCCATGGTAAATTAGTTTCCTAATATATTTCCCGATAATCTCCCTGGTATTTCTCCCGACAAGGAGATTGATTTTAGGATTATTCTGGACACTCGTTCGATCTCTATTCCTCTTTAAAGAATGGATTTGGCAAAGTTGAAAGAACTTAAGGAGAAATTGAAAGTCCTCTTAG
This sequence comes from Capsicum annuum, assembly GCF_002878395.1. Lineage (NCBI taxonomy): Eukaryota > Viridiplantae > Streptophyta > Magnoliopsida > Solanales > Solanaceae > Capsicum > Capsicum annuum. The sequence continues at coordinate 112,404,904 of NC_061121.1, forward strand.
ATAAAGGTTTTATCTGACCTGGCATGTCTCCTTGGGGTTCTTCTTTGTTGTTTGTGTGCAAAAAGGGTGGCTCCCTTCGTATGTGCATTATTATCGTCAGTTGAACAAAGTGACCGTAAAGAATAAGTTTCTCTTCCTAGGGTCAATGATTGGTTTGATTAACTTCAGAATGCAAAGTGTTTCTATAAGATTGATCTTCGATCAGGTTATTATCAACTTAAAATTAGGGATACGAATATCCCTAAGACTATCTTTAGAACCCGTTATGGTCACTATGAATTTCTTATCATGTCCTTTGGTTGATCAATGCCCCGGAGGCATTCATGTATTTGATGAATAGGGTCTTCCGTCCGCTCTTGGACATATTTGTTGTAGTTCTTATTGATGATATCTTAGTCTATTATAAAAGTGAGGGTATCACGTAAATCACCTCCATGCTGTATTGCAAAACTTTGAGGGATCATCATTTGTATTGCCAAGTTCTCCAAGTGTGAATTTTGGTTTAAAGCCATATCCTTTCTTGGTTAAGTCATCTGTAATGAAGGGGTCATGGTAGATCCCCAAAAGATTGCGACGGTTAAGAAGTGGCGTAGACCCACAACTCTAACTAATATTCGGAGCTTCTTGGGTCTAGCCGGTTAATTATAGAAGGTTCATGGAGATTTTTTCCACTATAGGTACCCCATTGACAAAATTGACCCAAAAGAAGGTCAAGTTCTTGTGGTCCAATGCGTGTGAGGGTAGTTTTGAGAAGCTGAAAGATAAATTAAACTCGGCTCTAGTTTTGACCTTGCCCAAGGGTAGTAATGGTTTTGTGGTCTATTGTGATGATTCTTATGTCAGTCTTGGATATGTTTTGATGCAATATGGTAGGGTGGTGGCCTATGCTTCTAGGAAATTGAAAGTATATGAAAAGAACTACCCTACTCATAACTTAGAATTGTTAGCTATGGTCTTTGCTTTGAAAATTTGGCGGCACTATCTTTATGGTGTTTATGTTGAAATATTTTCTGATCATAAAAGCCTCCAATATGTGTTTAAGCAAAGGGAGTTAAATCTCTGAAAAATAAGGTGGCTTGAGCTATTGAAGGACTATGATATGAGTCTTCATTACCATCCCGGTAAGGCAAATGTGTCACCGATGCTCTTAGTAGATTGTCTATGGGAAGTTTGGCCCATGTTGATGAAGATAAGCAGGAATTTGGTGTAATATATTACCATTTGGCAAATCTTGGAGTTTGACTTGTAGACTCCGAGGATGGCAGTGTGTTTATACATTCGGTATCTCAATCGTCTCTTGTTGATGAGATAAAGAAGAAGCAACTATTGGACCCCGACTTGATGAAGATTAAGAGTAATATGGGTCAACATAAAGTCACAGACTTTTTGATTAGTGGTGATGGTATCTTGAGGTATCAAGGTATGCTACGCATTCCCAACGTTGATGGATTGAGGGAAAGGTTCATGGCCGAGGCTCATAGATCCTGTTATGCTATTCATCCTGGTTCCACCAAGATGTATCATGACCATATAGAGTTGTATAGGTGGAATAATATGAAGCATGAAGTTTCTAGCCATGTGGCTAAGTGTATGGTATTCCAATAAGTAAAGGTTGAGCACTTGAGGCCCGGTGGCCTATACCAAGAGATTGTGTTACCCGAGTGGAAGTAGGAGTCTATTTATATGGATTTCATTACCGGTCTTCCTATATCTTAGAATAAATATGATTCCATTTAGGTCATTGTTGATAGAATGAACAAGTCCACCCATTTCTTTCCTGTGAGAACTAATTTCTCGGCAAAAGACTATGCTAAGTTATACCTTGCAGAGATCGTAAAGTTGCACGGTTCTCTAGTGTATATTATCTCAGATATGGTCCTCCATTTTTATCCCACTTTTGGAAGTAGTTCCAAAGAGGTTTGGGAACTAAGGTGTGCCTTAGTACTGCATTCCTCCCACAAACGGATGTTCAAGCGGAGAAAACTATCCAAATATTAGAGGATATGTTGCGGGCTTATGTAATTGATTTTGGTGGTAATTAGTATGATCACTTGTATTTGATTGAGTTCATCTGTAATAATAGTTACTACTCTAGTATTGGAATAGCACCTTTTGAAATATTATATGGTAGGAGATGTCGATCTCCTATTGGGTGGTACGAAGTTTGCGGGGGTAAGTTACTTGGGCCTGATTTAGTTTACCAACCCTTAAAGAAGGTGAAGGTGATTCATGATAGATTGAAAACTGCTTAAAGTCTCCAAAAGTCCTATGAGGAGGTAAGGCATAGGGACTTAAAGTTTAATATGGGCGATTGGGTATTTTTGAAAGTGTCTCCCATGAAGGGAGTGATACGATTTGGGAAAAGGGGGAAGCTTATTCCCCGATAAGTTATCCTTACTTGATTGTGAAGAGAGTTGGCAATGTCACCTATGAGCTGGAGTTGCCTCCTAGTTAACTCCATTCACCCAATTTTTTATATGTGTATGCTATGAAAATATGTGGGTGATCCTTCCTTGGTTGTTCCCTTGAAAGATGTTGGTATCTCAGACTTTTTGTCCTATAAGGAGGTCCAGATGAGGATCTTGGAATGGAAAGTTTATCGGTTGTGAATGAAAAAGTGGCTTCAATGAAGGTTCTATGGAGGAACCAAAAGTCTGAGGAAGCTACTTGGGAGGTGGAAGAGAACATGAAGTCCAAGTACCCATATTTATTTTCCATTCTGGAAGCTTGTTATGGAGGTATGTGTTGATCTCCTTTGTAACGCCCCAGATCTGGTACCCGGAATGCTACATGGTGATCATAACCCCGAAGGACCACAAGCTAACCCATGACTGATATCTGTACCTGTATACTGCAAAATATACTATATGATTGCAGAAACATGAACTGAAAGGCCATAAGGTTCAAGACTGTAACATAACTGATAAAGATATAACATCTGAATGGGGTATGAAATACCCAAAACAAAACTGAAATAACATGATAGTCTGAACATGATAGTCTGGAAAGCGTCTAACTGACTGAACTGTCTAAATAAGGAGTTGATGGGACATGTCCCCAACTAACTCCAACTAATAAATTACTTAATAAGATAATAATTAAATGATCATATCCTCGAGAGATGAGGACTCTCTACTAACTCTGAGTGCTGAGACTGGAATGCTACTGATGCTCTGGAGCTCGTGCTTCTGAACCTATGGTATAAGACACCATAGCACAAATGCATCAGTACTTTCAATGTACTGGTATGCATGGAAGGTAGGCTGAATATATGCGGTTCATATGCATGAACAATACTGGCTAACTGACTAGTATGAATGTGAGAATACATGTATGAATACGTAGTAACTATATCTGAGATCATGATAACATGAATTTACTGATAACAAAACTGCAATACCCGTGCTTATTCCTAGCTAGAAATCATCTCAAGGATGCTTGTACTTGCTTTGAAATACAAATCTATTTTTGTACCCATGGTATTTTTGAGATTTCTACTTTTTATAACGTGGGAAATTGAGTTAGATTTCTAACGATACCAATTTTGTACAAATCTAACATCATACGAGGAAGTTATGGATGTTTTACTACGAACTGGCCAAAATGCCCAGGTACGATGTCCAAGTTGATGGACCACCAAAAAAATGATGGACCGCCACTTTGACAGTCACAGCCAAAGCAGTAGGGCCACGTTTTGCATAAGTATTGAAGGATGATTTGATGGACCGACAAATTTTTGACGGACTGTTATCCAGGCCATCAACTCTTAACTAGTGAACCCCATTTCTGGTCCACATATGACGGTCAAAATCATGGACCGTCAAGTTTCTGACGGACCGTCAGTTAGGTCATCACACGCCACATTCAGTTTATTTCTAGGCCATTTTAATTGGGGGATTTTGGTCACTTACCACTCGTCTATATAAACCCAGATGAGTTCGAATTTAGCCATTTTTCTTATTATTATTTCACAAAAAAACTAGGGTTTCACTCTAAATTTAATCTCTAAGAACAAGACCTAATCTTCTTCAAAAATCAAAGGATTTCAAATCCCTCAAGTTTAAAAACATCAAGAACCTTGAGTCAAGTATGTGTAGTGTTTATCTATGGATCCACTTCGTTCATAGAGCTCAAGAACCATATTTTAAATATTATTTTGTGATTGTCTTGTTGTGATATGAGCATGTACATGTTGATGATTGTTTTTTTAAGTTTCAAGATGATATCTAAAGGTGTTTTCATGAAGTATATGTGTTTGTTAGTTGAAACTCATGATCTTTATGTGGCTTAATATGGTGAAATTCATGAACACACCTAAGCTAAAAGAATGCATGCAAAGTGTTTGACGATATGCCTAGGATGATAGAATTCATGTCCCATGATTTAATAGTGCTTAAATGAAAAGTCCATGCTCTATGCTTTACGATTTCCCATGAATTCCATGTGAGTGATATGCATTGTTGTTGTGATATGGATTGACCATGATATTGAAGCTATGCAAGTATATATATGTTATATGAATTTCCCTTCCATGTATAAGATGTTGAGAACTATACTTAGTTTGAAATTCCCTACTTATGATATTGTAAATTGTGGACTCTACTCTTGCGGTCAAGTCAGTCATGTGTGTTAGTTTCCTTCCATCGAGTCCTGGGGGTACTTGTACCTAAAAAACATAGTTGTGTGCCTAGATCCATGTCATTTTATCATGATAATCTCTGTCAAGCCATGATCTATAGAACTCAGTCGGTCATGTAAGTCAGGAAACCTCAGAAATCTCATGATCTCAGTTAATTCTCAGATAGTAGTACTATTACATCAGTCAACAGAAGCTAGTTACTCAGTCTATGTACCATCAGTTAAATCACGTTCATTCTCTTCAGATAGGAATAGAAGTTAGCACCGAATAAACCCAAGGATGGGAACTCTCCTTCCAGTTTAGGGTTGATTCTTAGTAATCATCCTTGTGTTCTAGAACTATGTAGCTAGCGTAGGTTGAGACATCTTAAACTGTTAGATTAGGGTTGATAAGGTGGCTTAATTTGTTAGTTTAATATTCCCACCATTCTCATTTTGAGTACCTACCAGCTAAGGGTCACTCACAGCTATCCTTACTAGTGGTGCGGTATTGACACCCTTTCAGTCGGGGAGAGATTGGACCCCAACTTAGCTATATGCGTTATTGGGGCATGTCGGTCAAAAAACTACCTCCCAGAGTTTCAGTCTTAGTCTCAGCAAAAGAACTCAGATAGTTCTTCAGATTTTAGTATTCCAGGATTGTCAGATACAGTCAATTCAGTTACAGTATGAAACTCAGGTAGATCCATCATATTTAGGACTGTCAAACACAGCCACCCATGTTATCATGACTCTAGTATTATTTAAATTCGATATCAGTAAACCATGTATTAGCATATAGATCTAATTATCAGGTATTCACGATTTCAGTTACTATGTATGCATGTTTTCACTCTTATGTTCATATCAATCAGTCAGTTAGCATCGTTCATGCATGTAAATCCTTTCGCATTTAGCCTACCTCACTCGTATAATCAGTACTCCCAATTGTACTAACGCATTTGTGCTATGGTGCTTTCTTTAATGTTACACCATAGGTTCATAGATACAAGCTCTAGATCAGCATTAGCCGTAGCATTCCAGTCGCAGAGTTGCAGTGAGTCCTCATCCATTCGAGGAGGATATTATTTATTTTATTTATTATTTCAATTCAGTTTTGCTAGACGGAGTTAGTTGGAGACATGTTCCTTCAACTCCTTATTCAGATAGTATTTAGAGGCTTTCAAATTTAGTTCAAATTTGATTCAGATTTCAGATGTTTTGGGTATTCATTACCCCATATGGATGTTATGATTTGTCAGATATTCTATGCAGTTGAACCTTATGTCCTAGTGTTCATTTTTCTGCATTATTATGTCACATATTGCAGTGTACAGTACAGATATCAGTCATGCGTTATCTTGTGGTCCTTCGGGGTCACAAGAACCGTGTAGCATTTTGGTTCATAAAATTGTGGCGTTACAAACTTGGCATTAGAGCCTACGGTTCAATAGAGTCCTAGGAAGTCTGAAATCTGCATCTAGTAGAGTCTTTTACATGGGTGTGTTGTGCGCCACATTTATGTGCAAGAGGCTATAAGATGTTTTAGGAACAGTTTCCCTTCTTTCGGTATTCATATCGTGTTAAGGAGCATAATCTCAAGTTAAACTATTAGTCTAATCCATTCTTCTCTTATTTTAGAATATGCTTTCAAAAAGAAGAAACCAGCCAGCACCTCAGCTCGAAGATCCTTTGGCCGAACATATTTCTCATGCGGAGTTTAGGGCTGCATTAACCACACTTACTCAGTCTATGGCTTCCCAAAATGAATGGCCAGCAGTTATTTCGGCTAATCCAATGGCCAATTCAGCCACAGCTAGGATTCGGGACTTCACCCGAATGAACTCTCTATCTTTCTTTGGGTTTAAGTCTGATGAAGACCCTCAGAAATTTATTGACCAAGTCCAGAAGGTCATAGACATCATGGGAGTTACTTCTTTCAGAGTGTTGAGTTATCCGCATACCAGTTACAGGATATTGCTCACACTTCATACAAATAGTGGAAGTCTGAGAGGTTAGAGGATATAGGTCCTATAGAGTGGGAGGAATTTGTCATGACTTTCTTAGACAGATTCTTTTCGCAAGATCTGAGGGAGGCACAAGTTCTAGAGTTCATCAACCTCAGGCAAGAAAATATGATGGTTAAGGAGTATTCTCTCAGATTTACTCAGCTAGCCAGATATGCCCCTCATGTGGTTGCAGACAACAGGGCTAAGATGATCAAGTTTGTGTCAGGGGTAAATAATAGCATGGTAAATTTAGTGTAGGACAACAATGCTAAATAGTGATATGACTTTAGCCAGGCTCATGACTCATGCTCAACAAATAGAGGAGCAGAAGATTAGGACTAGGGAGAGGCATAACAAGAGAGCAAGGTCAGGCAGTTTTAGTTTTGCTCAACAAAAATCAGAAAGAGTAAACCGTTCGCAGTTTTGTCCTAAGCCAGCAATTCCAGCTCCTTCCTCTTCCAGTGCCCCAGTGCCAAAATTCATAGATGGAAACAGAGATCAAACACCAGGCTCTAAGTCTCAGGGCAGTGTCGGCAGTTTCTAAACTAATCCCCTATGTCAAACTTGTGTAAGAACCACAAGGGTACCTGTAGAGCTGGTAGCAATGTTTGTTTCGGTTGTGGCAAGCCAGGCCACAGGATTAGAGAGTGTCTGTAGTTAGGTCTATAGGGTCAGCAGAATTTCTCCATAGCCCTGTCTAGTTACCCAAATCTGCAGAGTGCCGCTTACATTGCTACTAGTGGGCAACACCCAAATAGACTCTATGTTCTTCAGACCCGATAGGATCAGGAAAATTCTCTTGATATCATTACTGGTACATTACAAATTTCCCATGTTCATGTTTATTCTTTGCTAGATCCAGGTGCATGATTGTCTTTTGTTACTCCTTATATAGCAGGCAATTTCAGAATCAGTCCCAAAATTTTAGCAAATCCCTTTTCAGTATCTAAAATAGTGGGTAAAACCATCATAGCTCGGTGGGTAGACAGGAACTGCCTGGTTATGATATTTCAGAAAGCTACGTCAGTAGATTTAGTCGAGTTAGAGATGACTGATTTTGATATTATTTTTGGCATGGATTGGCTTCATTCTTTCTATGCCATAGTCGACTGCAGAATTAGGGTAGTTAAGTTTAAGTTCTCGAATGAGCCCATCCTAGAGTGGAAGGGTAGTACTTCATCTTTCAGAGGTCAGCTTGTTTCCTACCTTCAGGTAAGAAAATTAATTTCTAAGGGGTGTGTGTATCATCTCATGCATGTTAAATATTCTAGTTCTGAATCTCCTAGTTTTGAATCAGTCCCAGTTGTAAATGAGTATTCAGATGTATTTCCCAAAGATCTTCTAGGCATTCCTCCCAAAAGGGAAATAGACTTTGTCATTGACCTTATTCCAGATACTCAGCCTATTTCTATTCCTCCATATAGAATGGCACCAGCAGAACTCAAGGAACTGAAAGATTAATTGAAGGATCTCTTAGATAAGGGATTCATAAGGCCCAGTGTATCCCCATGGGGTGCACCAGTCTTATTCATGTGCAAGAAAGATGGTTCTCTCAGGATGTGTATTGATTACCGTTAGCTCAACAAAGTTATGATCAAGAACAAGTATCCTCTTCCCATAATAGATGACTTGTTTGACCAAATTTAGGATGCTAGTTATTTCTCCAAGATAGACCTCAAATCAGGCTACCATCAGCTTAGAGTTAGAGAATGTGACATCCCAAAGACAGCTTTTCGTACTCGGTATGGTCACTTCAAGTTTTTAGTTATGTCCTTTGGTCTTACCAATGCCCCAGCCATTTTTATAGACTTGATGAATCGGGTATTCAAGCAGTACTTGGACTTGTTTGTCATAGTCTTCATTGATGATATTTTGGTCTATTCCCGCATTGAGCATGATCATTCAGACCATCTCAGAATTATTCTTCAGACTTTCAGAGATCACCAGCTATTCGCCAAATTCAGTAAGTGAGAGTTTTGGCGAAGATCAGTAGCATTCCTTGGCCATATTATTTTCGACGATGGCATTAGAGTAGATCCTCAGAAGATCAAAGTAGTAAGAAACTGGCCTCGCCCTATCTCTCCATCTAATATCAGGAGTTTCTTGGGATTGGATGGCTATTACAGATGGTTTGTTGAGGGATTTTCTTCTATTTCATCCCCTATGTCCATATTAACTCAGAAAAAGGTCAAGTTTCAGTGGTCAGATTCTTACGAGAAGAGTTTTCAGGAATTGAAGACTTGACTCATCTCAGCCCCAGTTCTAGCTCTTCCAGGTGGTTCAGACGGTTTCGTAGTCTATTATGATGCATCCAGAGTAGGTCTAAGTTGTTTCCTCATGCATCATGTTAAGGTCATAGTCTTTGCCTCACGATAGTTAAAGCCCCATGAGAAGAAATATCCTACTCATGATCTTGAGTTAGCAGCCGTAGTATTTGCCTTGAAGAATTGGAGTTATTATCTATATGGAGTTCATGTAGATATCTTCACATATCATAAGAGTCTCTAGTATGTTTTTTCTCAGAAAGATCTCATTCTTTGTCAGAGAAGGTGGTTAGAGCTTTTGAAAGATTATGACATGAGTGTCCTTTACCATTCGGGCAAGGCCAATGTTGTTGACGACGCTCTCAGTAAACTCTTCATGGGTAGTGTTTCTAACATTGAGGATAGCAAAAAGAAGACAGCTTAGGAAATCCATTAGCTCGCCAGACTAGGTGTTCGCTTAGTCGATTCTTCAGAGGGTGGTGTATGTTTTCAAAGTAGTTCAGAGTTATCTCTAGTTTCTGAGGTGGAAGAAAAGCAAGACAGGGATCCTAGCCTTGTCAAGATAAAAGAGTCAGTTCAGAATCAGAGAGTAGATGTTTTCTCCCAAGGGAAAGATGGGGTTCATCATTTTCAGGGTCGTCTATGTGTTCCAGGTGTAGATGACTTAAAGCAGCAAATTCTTGCAAAAGAGCATGGTGCGTGATACTCTATTCATCTAGGAGCTACTAAGATGTACCGCGACCTGCGGTAAATCTATTGGTGGAGTGGGATAAAGAGAGATATTCCAGAGTTTATGGCTAAGTGCTCTACATGTCAGTAAGTTAAGATAGAGCATCAGAAGCCTAGTGGACCCATGTAGGAGCTCACCATTCGTATTTGGAAGTGGGAAGAAGTGAACATGGACTTCGTGATGGTTTTACCTCGAACTCATCATCAGCACAATTCAGCTTGGGTTATTGTAGACAGAATGACCAAGTCAGCTTATTTCCTTCTAGTTCCTACCTCTTATTCAGCCGAGGATTATGCCAAACTCTATATCAGGGAGTTGGTCAGATTACACGGTGTTCTATTATCTATTATTTTAGATAGAGGTACCCAGTTCACCTCTCACTTTTGGAAAGCATTCCATAAGAGTCTTGGTACCTAAGTCTATCTCAGTATAGCCTTTCATCCTCAGACAGATATTCAAGTAGAAAGGACCATTCAGACTCTAGAAGATATGCTAAGGGCATGTGCAGTTGATTTCAAGGAAAGTTGGGATGACCACTTGACTTTGATTGAGTTTGCATACAACAATAGTTATCATTCCAGTATTAAAATGGCTCCATTCAAAGATCTTTATGGCAGGAGGTGTAGATCTCCAATTGGTTGGTTTAAAGTTAGTGAGACCTCAGTTATACGTCCTGAGTTAATTTTCGATGCCTTAGAGAAAGTTCAGTTGATCAGAGAGAGACTCCAGGCTGCTCAAAGCTGACAGAAGTCTTATGCTGATGTTTGTAGAAAGGATCTCGAGTTTGAGGTCGATGACTATGTCTATCTCAATATATCTCCCATGAAGGGAGTGAAGAGGTTCAGCAAGAAAGGGAAACTCAGTCTCACTATGTCGGTCCCTTTAGGATTCTCAGTAGTTTAGGCAAGGTAGCTTATGAGCTTGAATTGCCTTCGGATTTAGCCTCAGTTCATCCGTTCTTCGATGTATCCTTTCTCAAGAAGTGCGTAGGTGGCCCAACAATTGTAGTCCCTATTCAAAGCATTGATGTTCAGAACAGTCTCTCTTATGAAGAGATTCCAGCCAAAATCTTAGACTATCAAACTCGTCGATTGAGGAATAAAGAGGTCCCTCTAGTTAAGGTTCTTTGATGAAATCAGTCCATTGAGGAAGCTACTTGGGAAGCAAAAGCAGATATGCATACCAAGTATCCTCACCTCTTCTCCGCCATTCAGATCAAGCTCAAGGTAATAGTTCGCCTTAAGATTATTCAGTTTCATATTCATGTTCCCATTATAAATATGGTATCTACTACCATTTCATACTCTATCATGCATTCATGTATTAGTTTAGTTATAAAATCAAGCATCAGCTATGCATTCTCATCTTGAGAAACTCAGTTTATCAGTTAGCCATGCATCAGATATGCATGCGTTTAGTATATTTAACATGTCAGTCATCAAGTCATAGCTCAGTCACTCATGTTCAGTTCATGTTCTTTTATTATTTTCCCTCTTAGTAGTCTCATTCGAGGACGAATGTTCTCTAGAGAGAGATATTGTAATACCTATGCTTATTCATAGCTACAAATTATCTCAAGGATGCTAGTTCTTGCTTTGAAATATAAATCTATTTTTGTACCCATGGTATTTTTTAGATTTTTACTTTCTATCTCATGGGAAATTGAGTTAGCTTTCTAACGATACCAATTTTGTCCAAATCCGACACCATACGAAGAAGTTATAGATGTTTTACTCAAAACTGACCGAAATGCCCAAGTGCTTGTCCAAGTTGACGGACCGCCAAACAAATGATGGACTGCCACTTTGACCGTCACAGCCAAGGTAGTAGGGCCACATTTTTGATAAGTATTGATGGACGAGTTGATGGATCGTTAGATTTTTTACCGACCGCCATCCAGGCCGTCAACTCTTCTCCAGTGAACCCTATTTCTAGTCCATGTATGACGGTCAAAATAATGGACCGTCAAGTTTCTGACGGACCGTAAGTCGGGTCATCACACACCATGTTCATTTTATTTTTAGGCCATTTTAATAGGGGTATTTTGGTCACGTACCACTTGCCTATATATACCCAAATGAGTCCGAATTCAGCTATTTTTCTCATTATTATTTCACAAACAAAAGCTAGAATTTCTCTCTAAATTTAATCTCCAAGAACAAGACCCAATCTTCTTCAAAAATCAAAGCATTTCAAATTCTTCAAGTTTAAAAACATCAAGAACCTTGAGTCAGGTATGCGTAGTGTTCATCTATGGATCCATTTTATTCATAGAGCTCAAAAACCATGTTTAGAATATTATTTTGTGATTGTCTTGTTGTGATATGAGCATGTACATATTGATGATTGTTTTTTTAAGTTTCAAGATGATATCTAAAGGTGTTTTCATGAAGTATATATGTTTGTTAGTTGAAACCCATGATCTTTATGTGGATTAATATGGTGAAATCCATGAACACACCTAGGCTAAAAGAATGCATGAAAAGCTTTTAGTAATATGCCTAGGATGATAGAATTCATGTCCCATGATTTAATAGTGCTTAAATGACAAGTCCATGCTCTATGTTTTCTGATTTCCCATGAATTCCATGTGAGTGATATGCGTTGTTATTGTGATATGGATTGACCATGATATTGAAGCTATGCAAGTATATACATGTTGTATGAATTTCCTTTCTATGTATAAGATGTTGAGAACTATGCATAGTGTGAAATCCCCTACTTATGATATTGCAAATTGTGGACTCTACTGTTACGATCAAGTCAGTCATGTGTGTCAGTTTCTTTCCATCGAGTCCTGGGAGTACTTGTACCAAAAAATATAGTTGTGTTCCAAGAGCCATGTTATGTTATCATGATAATCTCAGTCAATCCATGATCTATAGAACTCAGTCGGTTATGTGACTCAGGAAACCTCAGAAATCTCATGACCTCAGTTAATTCTCAGATAGTAGTACTATTCCGCCAGTCAACAAAAGTCAGTTACTCAGTCCATGTACCGTCAGTTAAATCAAGTTCAGTCTCTTCAGATGGGAGTAAAAGTTAGCATCGAGTAAACCCAAGGATGGGAACTCACCTGCCAGTTTAGGGTGTGATTCTTAGTAATCATCTTTGTGTTCCAGAACTACGTAGCTAGCGTAGGTTGAGACATCTTAACCTATCAGATTAGGGTTGATGAGGTGGCTTAATCTATTAGTTTAGGGTTCCCACCGTTCTTAGTTTAAGTACCTACTAGCTTAGGGTCACTCACAGCTATCCTTACTAGTGGTGCGGTATTGACAATCTTCCAGTCGGGGTAGAGATTTGACCCCAACTTAGCTATATGTGTTATTGGGGCATTTCGGTCAAACAACTACCTCCCATAATTTCAGTCTTAGTCTCAACAAAAGAACTCAGATAGTTCTTCAGATTTTAGTATTTTGGGACTGTCAGATATAGCCAATTCAGTTACAGTTCAAAACTCAGGTAGTTTCATCATATTCAGGACTGTCAGACACAACCACCTATGTTATCATGATTCCAATATTATTCAATTTAGATATAAGTAAACTATGTATTAGCGTATATATCTAATTATCACGTATTCACGATTCCAGTTACTATGTATGCATGTTTGCACTCTTATGTTTGTATCAGTCAGTCAGTTAGTATCATTCATGTATGTAAACCCTTTTGCATTTATCCTACCTCACTCGTATACTCAGTATTCCTAGTTGTACTGACGCATTTATGCTATGGTACTTTCTTTCACGTTACACCATGGGTTCATAGATACGAGCTCCAGATCACAGTAGCAGTAGCATTCCAATCGTAGAATTGTAGTGAGTCCTCATCCATTTGAGGACAATATTATTTATTTCATTTATTATTTCAGTTCATTTTTGCTAGATGGAGTTAGTTGGAGATATGTTCCTTCAACTCCTTATTCAGACAGTATTTAGAGGCTTTCAGATTTAGTTCGATTTGATTCAGATTTCAATTATTTTGAGTATTTGTTACCCTATATGGATGTTATGATTTGTCAGGTATTCTATGCAGTTGAACCTTATGGCCTATTGTTCAAGTTTTTTGCATTATTACGTCATATATAGCAGTGTACAGGTACAGATATCAGTTAGGGGTTAGCTTGTGGCCCTTCGGGGTCATAAAAACCGTATAGAATTTCAGTTCAGAAAATTGGGGTGTTACACTAACATGACTGATAACTAAATTCTGATGACTGATATAATTGATGACATGAGTGACTGTATCTGACAGTCCTGAATCTTATGGAACTAGTTGAGTTCCGTACTGTATTTGAGTTGACTGTATCTGACAGTCCTGAATTCTATAGAACTATTTGAGTTCCATTACTGAGACTGAATGACTATATCTGACAATCCTAATTCTGTAAAAGAAATTATGGGATATAGTTATCTAACCGACATGCCCCTAATACACCATTCTGGCTGAGTTGGGATCTAATCTGTAACCCCAATTAGAAGGGTATCAATACCGCGCCACTAGTAAGGACAAGCTGTGAGTGACCCTCATCTGACAGTGTCCCCAAAAGAGAATGGTGGGGCCCTCATCCAACAGTGCTTATCCACCTCATCAACCCTCATCTGACAGTGTTGATGTCTCAATCTTTGCTGGCTACATAGTTCTAGAATGCAAGGATGACTTTTAAGAATCACACCCTCATCTGACAGTGTATGTTTCCATCCTTGGGTTCACTCGGTGCTAATTTCTACTCCCATCTGAATAGACACTAAATATGGATTACTGAACTAAACTGGACTGAATTACTGTGTTTCGTTGACTGATGGAATAGTACTGAGATTACTGTATTACTGAGTTTTCCTGAGTCACATGACTGACTGAGTTCTATGGATCATGGCTTGACTGAGGATATCATGAAAACATGACACCAAAGCTAGGCGCACAGCTATATTTTTTTTGGATACAAGTACCCCCAGGACTCGCTGGAAGAAAACTGACAAGACATGACATTGTTGAATACATGACTAACATCAACAATATATAATCCATTGACTAAGACATTTCATCAAACACTTGACATACATAACTTATACATGAATGGGGATTTCATAATATCATACTAGTATGGCATTTTTCCTTCACATAGGCATTTAATCAAACATGTGGGGAGCATGCTTTGGTTATACAATCATCAACACATGTAATAATCAAGGATACATCAATAAATTTGTAAATTGAAAGGTTTTATAATGACTATTATTTAAATCATCATATATTAGGGTCAATCATTGGAATATGTAATTTAAAACATGAAACAAAACCACACAATATCATGAAAATGAATTTCAATTCAATTTGAATCATGAACATTCACAAATACCCAAATCTTGGATTTTGAAAATATATTCTTGAGCTTCATGGGTGAGAGAGACCTATGAATCAACACATGACATACCTTAGTTCTTGATTTAGCGAAGATTGACGGAGAGACTTTCTTGAAATTGAATTCCTAATTGAAACCCTAGATTGTTCTTCAGCAAAAATTGAGAGAAACTAGTATATTTTGGGTTCTAAATAGCTGAATCTCATGTTAAAAGGCTTAAATAGGGGTGGAAAATTGACCATTTTAACCCTGGATGCTCTTTTAGTTTCAGTGAAATTTTTTTGAATTGGACCGCTGGCGTGATGCGGCGCTATCAAGCCGTGTCACTAGAATTTGACAATTAAGAAATTGAGGGATGGCGCGATGCCGAGCCATCGTGTTGCCACTTAATTTGCGACCTGGAAGTTTGGTGTGATGTACCACTATCATGGACCCCTACTGGAATTTGACAATTTCCATTCTCTCCTGTGGCGCAGCGCACCACTGACTAATATGGCGTTGTTTTACGACGGGAACTTGAAATAGTCATAACTTCTTACCCGATTATCAGATTTAGGTGAATTTTATACTGATGGAAAGATTATTGAATTTTCCATATGACAAAAAGTGAAAATCTTGAAAATTACTTATGTAATAAACATCATTAAATTAGAATCTAACACTTGACATTCTTGGGACAAAAATTTTAGTTAGAAAACTTCGGTGTATTACATCCTTACTTTGATGTCTTTCTTTAATAGATAATGGAGTAAAGTCTCCAATGATTGAGATTGGTTTATGTCTTTGTTAGAAATGGATTAAAGTTCCCAATGTGTGAAATGATGTGTGTTTAGTTACACCATGGATTAAAGTTCCTAATACTGTGAAATGATATGTGACTTGTTGTGATGGGTTTAAGTCTCTAATACTTTGAATCGATTCATATTCTTGATAAATGATGGAGTAAAGTCTTTAATGCCTTGAGTTACTCGATATCCTTGATGAGTTGAAGGGTTGGAGTCCCAAAGTTATAAAATGAGCAAGTGCTGGATAAATAATGAGTTCGAGTCTCAAGACAAATGAAATGAAATAGTTGATTGATGACAATCATGATATGTGTTATGCTAGCTTATTGTTATATTCTTATTTCTAGCTGGTGTAAGAGTTGTTTTGATGCATGTTGACGCATTAAAATACGTTCATGCTTTCCTTACCAATCATTCATGGATGAATAATTCTAAATGGGGGAGAATGAAACACCCAAGAATGTGACCTTGCAAAAATTTTAGTAGAATGGCAATAATTATGATATATGTGTTGTGTTGTATCTTTTTTGAGTGTTTTTTTGACCTTGTGTAAGGAATTATTAGGTACATATTAGGGTGTTAACTTGTATCTGTACTTAACTATCAAAGTGGAAGAGAGTTGAAGCACCTAGACCTTGAAACTATTGAAAAACAACAACCTCTTTGATGTCTTTGGAGTGGACACGGTTGGGGGTACTTGAGTCGTATCCTAGTTCACGACTCGTACCCACCATGACCTCCCCTTTCGCATCATAGATATTATGTTGGGTTATTATACTGTCCACCATACAACAAGCTCATCCCTTGGTCGTAACCATGCTTACGAGTTGTATACTAGTCAACCGTATAGAGTAAAGTCTCAAACCTAGAGTGGACTGTGTTGGTCTCGACTTGAGCTTAGATTGGAGAGTGAATATTACCCTTGGTTATGACTCCAAGGTTTATTTTCATACCCATAGCAGTGTGGTTGACCTAGGGGAAGCCTTGGGCATAATTTAGGGTACCACTCGTACCCTAGGTTACGATTACCAAGTGAACCGTGAGGGTGAGTCATACCCCTGCACGTGTGTCTTTTCAAGCTTTTAACCAAGGACCTTTTGGTCATTTAACATGCCTAAAACCCTAATTCATTGACCTATATAAGTGCATGTAGCCTCCTAAGTCCTTATTTTTACAATACTAAAACATCCTAAACACTCTAAAGGCCCTTGGAAGAAAGATTGGAGGCTAGGGTTTGAAGGTGTTCATCTTGAGGCAAGAGGGAGAGTCAAGATTGTTGGTGTGTCATCTAGTTTAAGGCATGTATCTCTTCCCCTCTATAAATAAATCTAAACCCATGTACTTCACACTTGGATTAGTAAGCTTACATGGTGGTTTTGAATTAAATGAAGAGGGTTTTGATACTTAACAATGAATAATGATGATTCTTGCTTGTACTTGTGTTGATACATATTATTGATGGTAGATTGCATATGTAGATGCTTTTTTTATGTTTTTGAACATGAAGGTCTTTATTAACCCTATCCTTGATGATATCTACCATTAATATGACCTTGTCAAAGGGATGCACAAAAGGTGTTTTTGAAAATGTCTAAATGAAATGACTAGTTGTATGTTGATAATGTGTTGAGCTAGGGCAAGGGCCCAAATGAGTATAAATGATTGTTGAATGATATTTTGGAGTTAGTATGATCCATTTAAGGTGTGATGATAACCTTTTTGTGCCAATGACCAAGAAGGGGTTGAATTCCCTTAATGTGAAATGAACATGCATAATTATTGAACTAGAGTGTTGTATAAGAATGCTATTGAAATATGAATGTCTTGTGAGGGTATTGAGGACCATAAAAAAATTGTTTGATGAATTGAATGAAGGCATCTGCATAATGAGATGGTTGAGCATTGAAGGATCCCATAATGACCTTATGGTCATGAATAGTGTTAAATTGGTTAAAGTCCATTGAATGTAAAATGATACATGAGTAAAGGGTTAGAGTCTCAATGTCGATTATGATAGTTATGATGGTTTGTGGTTTAAGTACCTTGCCTTATAAAATGGAATAAGGTTAAAATCCCTTTCCTAATGAAATTGAATATGGTTAGAGTCCCATGCCCAATGAGATCTCAGGAGGCCAAGGTACCTTGCCTTATTAAAAGGCTTGTGGTTAGAGTTCACGTGTGACACGAGGTTAGAGTCCCTTATCTAATGAATGGGCATGAGGTTGGAGTCCCTTTCCTAGTTTAATTTGTATGGGTAAAGTCCGTTGTTTCCTATATTAATGTGTGTGGATAATGTCCCCTTTTGAATAATGAACATGTGTGGGTAAAGTCCCTTGTTTGAATGGTTGTGAATGTGGTTAAAGTCCTTGTCTAATGAATGTGTGTGCACGGATGAAGTCCCTTACCTAATGATAATGTAATTGTGTTGAAGTCCTTAGCATGTTAAGAATGATGAATCTATGAGTATGGGAGGTGGTAGTCCTCCACTTCATGTTTAATGAAAGAATGCTTGAGAATGATGAAATATGTGAATAAGATGAAATACGGTATATTATCTTTTTGTTGAATGATGATGTTATTTTATCTCTTATCCTTGAGTTACATGCTAGCATTCCAACCACTAACTGTCTCTAGATGCTACATCACCATGCAACATAAGGCCCGGAGCACCTTCTTCTTTTCCTGTATAGTGATTAGTAGATCGAGTCGGTTCGTGCTTGACTTGAAGCAATAAGCTTCCTTACTTGGAAAGACGTAATCTCTTGATCTCTATCATTAGACTTGTTTTCTTTAAGACTTGGTTTGGCTATAGACGGGGGCTTGTCCTGACATATACACTTATTGACTTCTATATTGTATAAAGGTGTTGTGAACAATTGTGAACTTGGGCGTAGTTATTATATACGAGTTGGAGTTCCTTCGGCTCCTATGGTGTGTTTAGAGGTTTAGGTTGGGTTATCAGGGCGACCTCTGATTCATGTGAGCATGAGGTGCCCATACAACATAGTCTAAAGTTTGGGTCATGTCAAATACCAGGTGCATTGTAAGGAGCACTCTCACCGGGTCAGCAAGCGAACCAGTAACCCCTCCAATACTGGGGAAAGAAAACTCAGCAAAACCAAAGTAGGACTCATATCTCCAACGTCCTCATCTTAAGGTTCAAGGAAGAGCCCTATATTGCAATCTCTAGATGGGGTAGATCCTCGTGCACGTCCTCCACATCGATCCCAACCACAAATGGCAACTCACCTTTTAGACATGGCTCTCTTCTCAGGATAAATGACCCAA
This sequence comes from Capsicum annuum, assembly GCF_002878395.1. Taxonomy (NCBI): domain Eukaryota; kingdom Viridiplantae; phylum Streptophyta; class Magnoliopsida; order Solanales; family Solanaceae; genus Capsicum; species Capsicum annuum. The sequence continues at coordinate 112,423,962 of NC_061121.1, forward strand.
ATCTCTAGCCTCACTGGATCGAGTCTTCACCATCTATTCAGAAAAAAGTGAAATATAACTTAGAACACAAGGTATGAAAGATCACATGATATAGGATGAAACAGGGAAAGTTTCTTAAAGATATCTTATGGCCTCTCAAAGATAGATACGGACGTCTATTTACCAATCTACGAGACTCTATTAGACACCTCATTCTTACACTGTTGAGATTAATGAACCTGGTTGCTCTTATACCAATTTTTCAAGATGAAAAAACAAGGGTCACGATGGCACTTGGCGCAACAAGACTTGACAAGTAAGCTTATCATCCAAGCAGATATAAAATGAGAAAACAATGACAAAACCAAGGAAAGACCCATAGATTGGAGTCGATCCACATATATATATATAGGAAAAGCAGAAATAAATTCAAGATACCAACTAAATCCCAAAACCTACCGTCACAGTTTAAGAACTAACAAGTCCGACTCGAGGTCAAAAATACATAAGATGTCCAATAAGACAAAAACTTTGTCTCTGAATTCAAGTAAGACTTAGTCTAGATAAGAAAAAGTAGAAGTCAACTTCAGATGCATAGATATACCACTACCTCGAATAGGCTCCAAGTATCGCTAGAATCAACTATCTGTGCGGTGCACTCGTACCTGGATCTTCACCAAAAATGCACAGCATTGATGAGTACGGTCCACTTGTATTCAGTAAGTATCATAGGCCAACAAAGTAAAGTAGAAAATAAAGCATGAAAACCAAAACTATGGGCACGTTACCTGCAATCAGAAAATGTCTCAAACGGTAGCCCATACCATCTCCACTAACAATTTAAATCTATACACAAATAATAATACATGTAGAGAAAAAAAGAACAAATATACATGTAAATCAAATTCAAGTATAGAAAGATAGAATAGATGGTAGATATCAAGTCAAAGACGGAAATACAATCACAATATAAGCACAATATATGAACTGTAATAAAGAATAAGCTGATGATGATGATTCTGATGATGCATGATGTCATCGCACAGCCTCCGTATACACCTAAGCAGCTAAAGCTTCCTGACATTGGACCCATGTGTGGTTCATCAACCCTTATACAACTAATATCAATATCTCCTCTCCAACACATACATCTATAGAGGGTTATAAAGATGTTACATTTTCTGTTAGAAAAAAAAATAGTATTTCCAATGTTCCTAATATTTCCGTAGTAGTACCAATGTTTCATGAATGAATATGATATGACGATGTAATCCTCGCAACCAACTAAAATGAAGATATCCCATATCAAACTAATGTACCAACGATGTAAGCCAAAAATCCTCTCAAATCAACCAACCATCCTTGATCTACTATAATCCAGCAACCATCAAGTGAAACATGCAAGAAATGTCATTGACACCGCATAAATATTATCCACATGGGCCCCCACACGGGCACATGAATCAACTAAACACATTTTCAATGATACAATCCCATATCCATAGCACACTTTTACATTACTTTAACAACCTAAACTAGTCTGAAAAAATTTAAGCTATAACCTACCTCAAAAGCAAAAAACTAGTCCAAAAATCCTTCAACACAGTGCTTTTTCCCCACCAATGAACCTAGAACCTACTAAAAAATTCAAATATAGAATCTATGCATCAAACAAAAGCCAACGATAATCATATTGCCTAAATTTAAGTCAAGGCCAAAACAGCCTCCCAAAATGGGTTTTCAAAAAAGAAATGTAAAATCAAAAGTTTAGTTCAAAAATATATTTGCATGACTAAAGGAGTTCATACTATAAAACCTAAGTGAAAACGGGTAGAAATTGGAGTTTAAATCGAAGAAATATAATTTTTAGGCCTTTCGGGCTAAAATCCCCCAATTCCACTTTTAAATTCGCATTTAAAAAAGATTTAAATGATAGAGTTGAAGAAAAATAGTTGAAATAGGTGTTTTGGAGCTTATCCAAGCTTAAAATTGAAGGAATGTCTCAAAAGTTCAAAATGCCAAGCTACAACTCTCAAAATGGTGAAAAGGGAAGAAAATGAGGTGTTAAAATGACCCAAGAATCGCATACCCAATCACCGGGTCGCTTAAGCAACTATCGCTTAAACGGCCAAGTATCGCGTACGTGATACCTTGCTTGTGAGTAGGTGTCATGTAAATGAACCTGTTGTCACTTATACGATAGACGCGTACGCAACACAAAAGTTATGTAAGTGATATTTTGCCACATGACTGGTCGCTTAAGCGAACAAAATATCGCATAAGCCAGTGCACCAGCTGGAGACTTAGAGAATTCCAAGTCTCCGCGGACCCTTTGGGATCCGCCCAAAATCTCAAAGTCACAACCCAATTTGTTAGGTCATGATGAAGCCTACTATAACCCACCAGTAGGTAAGCCAAACCCGTAGTCCAGAACGGCCAATAACGGACTACCAAATATATAGTAAAGAATTATGGAATAGATAAAATAAAGAAGCAATTGCATAATATAATCCCAAAATCTGGTGGTATCAGTACAAAAGCTGCTAATAATACAAGAGTACAAAGTGAAGTTCAACTAAATACACTAATATAACTAGCCATAATAATGATAATTACAACGATAATAACAATGTCAATAACAACGCGAGTAACCAGCTATTTTGTCTAACCAAATACCTAACTGAGCTTATGAGTACCCCTACTGCCCCGGGATTAGAAGGATTAATCAACATACAATAACACAAGAAATAATCACAACCCATATCTATATAGCCGTCCCATATTAGCTAATAGACATAGATGCATACTGGTGATAGGTGATGCATATGCAAGAATGAATGAAAGGGACACAATCAATATTGCAATCTTATAATCATAACCATATCCATCTTAATCAACCTCATCATAATATCCTTCGGCCTTGTTGCACATCATCACATCATCATAATATCCTCCGGCCTTGTCAGGTATCATCATATTATCATAATATCCTCCAGCCTTGCTAAGCATCATCACATCATCATAATATCAAAATCAATGCCAATAATAGAGTACAAGCCCTACGAGAGGTAAAGTAAAGTGCAAGCCCCATGAGGGCTAAAGTAAAGAACAAGCCTTATGAGGGCTAAAGTAAATAGATATGAAAAGAGAAGCAAGGTAGAGTATATTTCCATATTTCATCATTCATCATTAATATCACATTATTAATAAGAATATATATATATATATATATATAAGAGGTGCACGGACTAAAGCCGTGGCCAAAAAAGAGTGTAAGCTCGCAAATCCATTGGCCGAAGTGATCTTCGGGACTAAATACTAATAAGTGTAGAAAGGGGTTGGAATATCTCCCGACCATAGTAAATAATAGTGTAAAGCCATGGGAAAGAATCTGTCTCAGTCAAATCTTTAAAACATCATTATTAACCTCTTTTATATAATTAAGTTATCCATAAAGTTAGGCAGTTATTACTGTAGAAAAATCCATTTTTAAAGGTGAAAAGTGGATTCTAAGAGCCCAATATTATATCGAAGAGAAATTAATATCTCTATAGGCCCAATATCATGGCCATAAGCTATTAGTCACTATCCAGGGGAAAATACGTCATTATCCATCAATTCACCAAGTAAATCTCATAAATAAGGCTCATTAGTCTTAACTAGGCCTAACATCCGCAACTAAATCCACAAGGGCTAACACAAGTCTTGCCCTAAGTGGGTCGGACTAACCCACTTCTAATCCTCAATTTCCATATTAAGAAATGTATGCCCCAAATTTGGCTAAGATATCTAGTTAGACTTCTAAATGTCAAGTAAGCCATAACCAATCCTAAAATAGGAACTTTGCCTAGAAACATGGACGTTCAAGTCAACTCTACCCAAATTACGATTCCAACAACACCACACTAGCCCAACAAGATTAAATATACTAACCATGCATCCAATACTAAAACATCATCCCAAACATAGCATTTTACCATATCTAATCTATGAATTAGTTCAATCTAGAGAGAAGGCAATAAGATCCTAAAAGGGTCATAAATATACCACCTTACAGGTCCATAACTCTTATCCAACCCCCAAACATCAATAATTAAGACTAAGTTATTCTTCTCATAATCAAGCCTAACATTCACATTCACATGCCATATTTAACACACATCATCTTCAAAGAAGAGTAGGTAGAAGCCTACGTCAAAGCCGAACTGCAAATCCCTACATCATTCGCCAATGTCCATCTTTACTTCACGGTCCCCAAAATATCATCACACTACCAAAATCATAATATACTAATCAATATGAGAATAATGATACCATATTGCACCATTGTGCTTCAGGTTTAAAAACAACATCAGAAACCCTAAAGTAGGTCCCACTTAAGCAAATTGCATTTGTAAGGTCAACCCAACGTTCATACATGAACAAGGAATCATAACCCTCAAGAAATGGGTGAAAACAAAGCTAATTTTGGGCTAAAATCAAGCCTTAAGCTATATTGGGGTTTGGGTCAAGAACCAAGAAATTGATGAAATCTTACCTTAATTTAGATGATTATCACGATAAAAGATGTTTAGCAAGATCCTAAGTTACCCATAGGACTCAATTGAGAGTTATATTGCCCTTCTAGGTCTCAAAGATGAAGAAAAAATGGGCAAATCGCGACTTGCAGGCCTATTTATAGCCCTAGGCATAGAGATGCTGATATCACTATAAAATGGACCGCAATCACCATAAGCCTTGCCGTGATTACCGTTGAACTAGTACTAGCACAGTCAAAACTTATTTTTGACCCTCGAAACTCAATCGGACTCTGATTTTTGCAAATGAACTATGTACCCCCCTCTAAATTCAATGTTTCGGATGCATTGATAAAGTTAAATTTTCCATCCAAGTTAGTTTAGACCAAATATGGTCCCCATACCCATATCTCTTGATTTTCCAACTTTCCAACCAATAGGTCAAAGTGAGCTCGGGTGCATTAGGACTCAAACCAAATGTCTACCTAGCCTAAATTCGATATTTCTAAGTTGTTGACATAGTCAGAATTCGCACTTAAGATTGTTCTACTAAAGTTTTCACTCGGTGTCCATTTAAAACTAGTGAAGATTTCTAAATTGGGAATTGGTTTTAAAAAACAAATGAACTACTTAGTAATCGAACGGTCATTCCTAGCAAGTCATAAATGACTTAGGGCAGCTATGAAGAAGCTCAATAGAAAAAATAAACAAAATTATGAAAAATGACCGAAATGGTCATTACAATATCCACTACTAAAAGGACTTTTATCCCTAAAAGTCAATGGATAGAAGAAATCTCAAAAGCTTGAAAGCATGAGGTACTCGGACTGCAGACTTAGAGCATGACTTCTAAGATAACTCCAACAAAGTAAAATTACTTCAAAGGGATTTTGCCACAGTATACCCTTTTCAACCAGCACTCTCACTTTACTTCCATACAGTCAAAACTTAAATTCAACCACTAACTGGCCTCCAACTAAACTAAAAAGGATGATGCATACAAATTTTAACCATAACACACTGACACCATCTCTATACTCCATAAATCCACAATGACTAATCCAAGGCAAAAGCACACCAAGACTTGAGTTATACCACTGTCTCCAAATCCAAATCTAACCATTATTTACTATTTTACACCTACTATCCACTCTAAAGTAGGAGAAAAATCACCTGAGTCCTGTCCACACAATCTTATCACAAAGAACTCAAAGAACTACAACTAAAACACTGAAAGTCCATACAACAAACATGAAAATAAGCCCATAAGGTGCTTCTGGGCACACATGTTGAGAAAATCAAGGAATGTAATATATGCCAATGCTATAACTAGTCTGGGTGATAGTCAAACTAAAATCCATAAGATCAAGGTATAACTACTCATCCCTGAACTATCTGCTCTAAGATGTCCCATCAATCGAGAATGAAGCCATACTGAATCCAACTCATGTATGTTACTCTCACTGAGCATATCATCAAAAAATTATGAAGATAACTATAAACTTGAGGCCAAAGATAAAAGAACCAATACTAGGTTCATGCGCTATCATCTAAATTCTTATCAATTATAATCCATCCAAAGTCGAGAAGACCGAATAGGTAACTATGGAGTAGGCTCAACCAGCCTATAAATAAAATTCTATATAAGGTGAATCTAAATATAAAGGTTGCACTCATTTCCACAACTCAAAGCTGAAATCTCAACACCAAGGCTGAATTATTTTATCTCAACTACCCAAACTAAACTTTAAGAGGTAGGCATTAATTCTCTAAATCTATCATTACTTTCAAATCTCCAGGTGTCAAGTCAAATTAAACAATGAGTCTACATCATTACCAACCACTTAAATCTACTCTAGTATCCAAATCTGACATATCTAAGATAAATTATACTAAAGCTATACAAGACATATCTGAAGAACCAAAACACCACATGGATATCCATCAACTAAAAATGCAAGCAACCAACTCTATATCAGTTAGAGGGTATGAAATATAGCCATAAAAATAGAAATCATGCCAAAGGATGAATCACTGGCTGAAGATGCAAATAACCCACTTCATATCTGCAGGAGAGCATGAACTATTAAATATACTCAAAAATTCCCTAAGGCTACAAACATACTAGCAATTAGCAAAAACTCTAGCATCTCGAGAAAATATAACTTAATCCAGAAACTAATCAATCCAACACTCCATCTCGGCAGAGAATAGCCATAGGTACATAACATTAAGGAGAAACACTCCACCAAACCTCAGTAAGATGAATAAGCTCTGAAATAGGGATTTCTTGAATCCACCCAAGTAGGTCAATCATCACTCGATCCTTCCATAATTCATATCACCGAAGAAGAAAAATGCCAACTTAAGAAGAGATCACAGGAAAGGCCACCTATCTCTATCTCCCTAACTTCATGGAAGACAAGAATCATATCACGATGGAAATGGAGCATACAACTCCACACTTATAACAAGGGCAATCCATCACAGGGATATGAATCTAATAATTTAGAGGGATAAATCCAACATATCTTGATATCTATATCAAATTGCTATCAGGCAATGAAATAGCTACGAATGAACAACGGACCTAAAATTTGTCAATCTCACAAATGGGCTAAATAGGAAGAGATAGCCAAAATAAAAGCCTTCGCAGCCTAGGGGAAAGCCTAAGAATCTCAAACTCAATAATGGGAAATATATCTAAAATTACCAACTCTAGAGTCATACAAAACCATGAAAGGTCAACTTACCTTCGATATTATAATACATCCCCGAATCAATCCAACACAGCTAACCAAGTTATAAAATAATCCACCTCATTGCACTATGGAAAAGAAATCATCAAATCATCCAATATCTACTCAATCCACCAAATAAGAATTGCAGAGAAATAAAATTCCAACTAAATGACACTAGTCTATACAGCTACCCAGCGAGGATCAATTATATCAAGTAATAATATCAAATAACATTATTAACCTCACTCAGTGATAGCAATAGCAATAGCAATATCAACATTAATATAATAAACAAGCATACAAAAACAAATATTAGTATTATGTACTACTCGGGGGCCATAACAAGGCTAATATACTGATATAAATGGGAATAGAACCCAAAAGTTGCACTCATAAGGAGCAAACATCAATACAGATCTACCCCATCCACGACTAAAAGAAATAAGCTATTGAGGTAGTCATATAATCATGAATTCAATAACAAGGCACACAATAACCAACATGAACTTATCAAGGCATATAATCATCAATGGGTATGAAAACTCCAATACACATAATGAAAGATAAATATGGGAAATAAAAGAACACCTATCATGGCAAAATCTGCAGTCACATGCCTGAAGGGCATAAGGAGAATAAATCTAAATGGGTCCAAACTCAGACCGAATGACTAAATTTCCAACTAAGGTACCAAGTGCACTATCTCTAACTAAAGATGTCAAAACATCACTAGGCTGATCTAAATAAGCTAAAATTATTAGAAATCCCATGTTGAGGACACTCTCTATACCAATAACTCATCTCTCTATAGTAGTGATAAATCCTTGAAGCTCTAATATCAGAGAGAAACACAAGCTAAGCCCAAATGGCTAGCAAAATAACACTTAGAGTAATCAATAGCATAATGTCCAACCTTTCTGCAATCATTTCCTAGCTTAAGAACTCTAGGCTAGAGGGGAATACATGCTAACTATATCTGATCAACTAATTCATATTTGGGGCACTCTCTAAACCAATGCCTTATCTCATCACAACCATACAAGCTATTGGATGATCTACCAATACGACTATACTGATGGCATGGCCTCTTGCCACCACCTCCATAGGTCACAATACATTCTTTTTTCATGGACTTTACCTAATCAAAATTTAAGAGAAGAAAGACCCAATTGCTATCACATTATCCGACGCTAAGGGTAGTGGTAATGTTGGTTCTCTGATAAATCCATACACCATGTTTGGCTTAGAAGAATATAGCATAGAAATATTCCAGGCCCACTCAAGTAACCCAATCTCGTACTTAGAAACTGGTCAAGAACCTCAATAAACACCAACCGATCCAACTTTCGCCTAAGAAATTTTCAATAATTTACATGTCATCCATGACTATGAGGGATCTGCGACCTGACTTGGATCCCCAATACTGAACCTCAAAGGGCTGAAGTAGTCACTAACTCAACTGGGCCGAAGATAGCCCAATTTTCTTTTGGCTTTCACTGAAAATCTTTGATATCCATCTTTGACTCTCTACTTTGACATTGAGTAAAACTCTAAAAACGCATGTTGAAGTCTCTTCTGCATCTATTGACAATGTCGCATCATCTTTAAAGATAGAATAGAGTCAAATAAAGTGTTTAAAGTTCATAATAAAGATACATAATAAAGATTCAAGATGTGAATTTCCTTAAATGACCTTGTATCCTCTCAAAGATAGGTTATAGACGTCTCATCATTGATCTTTAGAACTCTAATAACCACTTAGCTCTTGTACTAACACACCAATGAAATCTAGGCTCTGACACTAAT
>NC_061121.1:112436004-112462047 GCF_002878395.1 Capsicum annuum
AGTACAAGAGCTACTAATAATACAAGAGGACAAAGTAAAGTTCAATTGAATACACCGATATAACTTATCTCTAAATACAATATAGAGACTAGTCTAATTCATAAGACAGAGATACGTAATACTTCAAAGGTGAAGATCTAACTCTAAGTCTCTAAACCATGGTTGTTTCTCATGGCATACACATCAATGGTGATAACTCGTACTATGATCTGCAGGCTGTAGAAGTGTAATAAGAGTACCAAGTAAATGGTACTCAGTAGGCAACTGCCAACTGATCTCCAAAGATAAAGCAGATATATATAACATATAAATAAAATGGAAAACTACACCTAAGAGTCCAATAACCATATGACAATACCAATGGGAAAACAAGGATAATTTATCCTATTCATGTTTAATAAACTAACATACTAAGGCTAAGAAAATATCAAGGTTGGACTATCATATTCCATCCATACTCAAAACTCTCAACACTATACCATATACCATTGGCCAATATACAAAGTAAATATGGAAGAAAGACATATATATAAGTATAAAAGGCCAAGGAATGAATATACAATCTAAATCTATGAAAGAAAGAGATAAATGGTAACACCATAGCTACATATAGCTAGGTATGTATATATATAAGTATATAACCAAGGTCTATTCGAAGTACAGATTAGATCATCAAACTATTTATTTACGACCTCATAATCAAAATAGGAAGTAGTCCTAGAATACTCAGGGTTCTGATTCATATACCTAGTCATCAAACGGTCATGCATACTATTATAATCATAATATAAATAGGTAAGAATTATACCTCAAGTCTCAATACTGAATCAGTGACCAATCTATCATAAACTAGCCATAATAATGATCATAATAATAATAATAATAACAATGATAATAATAATGCCAATAACAACGCAAGTAACCGGCTATTTTGGAAAACCAAATACCTAATGTGTACCCCTACTACCCCAGTCTCAGAAGGTTCAATCAACATAAAATAACACAAGGCATAACCATCATCAATATTTATGCAGTTGTACCATACCATCTAATAGACATAGGCCCATATGGTGCTATGCGATGTGCATGGAAAAATAAATGCAAGTTATATAATCAATATCCCAATCTCATTATCATAACCATCCTCATATTAATCAAACTCATCAGATAATCCTCTGGCCTTACTAGATATCATCATATTATTATAATATTCTTCAGCCTTGTCGGGTATCAACACATCATCATAATATCCTATGGCCTTGTTGGGTATCATCAAATCATCATAGTATTCTTTGTCCTTATCGGACATCATCACATTATCATAATATCCAAATCAATATTAGTAATAGAGTGCAATCCCCACTAGGGATAAAGCAAAGTGCAAGCCCCACTAGGGGTAAAGTAAAGAACAAGGCCCACAAGGGCTAAAGTAAATAGACATGAAAAGAGAAACAAGGTAGAGTATATTTCCATATTTTTTCATTCATCATTACTATCATATTATCAATAAGAATATATATATATATATATATATATAATAGGTGCACGAACTCAAGTCATGGCTAAAAAATAGTGTAAGATCGCAAATTCATTCCCCGGAGTGATCCTTGGGACTAAATATTAATAAGTGTAGAAAGGGGTTGGAATATCTTCCAAGCGTAGTAAATAATAGTGTCAATTCATGGGCCAAAATTTATCTCAATCAAATATTTAAAATATTATAACTAACCTCATTTATACAATTAAGTTGTCTATAAAAATATGTAATTATTATCGTAGAGAAATCCATTTTTAAAGGTGAAAAGTGAGTTCTAACCCTTATTAAGGAAGAACAGCCATAAGATCATATTTCAGCTAAAATCACATCAATTATCGATATAATAATGATGAATTTATTGAATCTATACATGTCATCACTAGTATTCAATTAGTGGATTCATAAACGTTATACCGCACCTTCCCCCATCCCATTTCAAAGAGATATGTATATCAGCATATATATATATATATATATATATATTCATAAGCTATAATTGCATCCTTTACAAGGATATACACTTCCCAGATGGTCAACTCGTATCATAATCATCTCCACTCTCATGGTTAACTCTATCAACAGCATCACTAACTTGAAACTCATCAATCACATCATACATAAACTCAAGTAGTGGACTAAATTCATGAGTAAATTGATCATCATTCACCTCCTCACTAGTTGTTGGCAATATATCCAAAATAATTACAATATTGTAATCACATCCTTAGGCCCATATACATATATAGAACTCATATCAATTATCATATTTATAAGTCATTGCATATATATAATTATCTTGCATATAGGAGGTATCTTATATCTAGGAGGCACCTCATATCTATAAGCATAACTCAGAACTATGAGGCATTTTACATCTATAAGATATAATGTATCTATTATTCATATATCATGAATATAAAGAATATCATCTCTATAGGCCAATTATCACTTCTAAGAGAAACATCATCTCTATAGGCCAAATATCACATCTAAGAGGAATAACATCTCTAAAGGCCCATTATATCATATCTAAGATGAACTAATATCTTTATAGGCCTAACATCATGGCCATAAGACATTAGTCACTATCTGGGAGAAAATACACCATTATCCATCAATTCACCAAGCAAATCTCATAAATAAGGCTCATTAGTCTTAACTAGGCCTAACATCCGCAACTTAGTCCACAAGGGCTAACACAAGTCTTGGCCTAAGTGGTCCAGACAAACCCACTTCTAATCCTCAATTTCTATATTTAGGAAATCTACCCCCCAAACTAGACTAAGATATCTAGTTCAACTTCTAATTGTCAAGTACACGACAACCAAATCTAAGGTAGGAACTTCAACTAGAAACATGGGCATTTAAGTCAATTTACCCAAATCACAGTTTCAAGATCACTAGGCTAGCCCAACTAAGGTCAAATATACTAACCATACTTAAAATATCAAAACCACATCCCAAACCTAACATCACATCATATCCATGCCATAAATTAGTCTAATCTTGTGAGAAGGCAATGGGATTCTAAAAGGGTCATAAACATACCACCTTACTGGTCCAAAACCCTCATCAAATCCCCAAACATCAATAATAAAGATTAAGTTATTTTACTCACAATCAATCCTAACATTCAAATTCATATGCCATATATAAAACAACATCTTCGAATAAGAGTAGGTAGAGGCCTACCAAAAAAGTCAAACTGCTAATCCTTACATCATTCACAATGTCCATCTTCACTTTATGATCCCAAAAACTCCATCACACTATCAAAATTGTAATCTACTCATCAAAATGATAATAATGATACCCATATTGCATTATTATGCTTTGGGTCCAAAAATGACACCAAAACCCCCAAGTAGGTCCCACTTGCAAAAATCATGTTTTTGGGGTCAATCCAATGTTCATACATGAACAATGAATCATAACCCTCAAGAAATTGGTGGAAAAAAAGGCAAGTTTAGGCTAAAACCAATCCTGAAACTATATTGGGGTTTTGGGTCAAGAACTAAGAAATTGATCAAATTGTACCTTAATTCGAATGATTATCACAATAAAAGATGTTTAGAAATCTCCCAAATCACCTACAAGACTCAATTTAGAATTATCTCACCCTTCTAGGGCTTCTAGGTCTCAAAGAAGAAAATAAAATAGCTAAATCGCAACTTGGGGGTCTATGTCACGACCTGATTTACGAGTCATGATGGCACCTACCAACTTCCACTACTAGGTAAGCCAAAACCATAACTCAAAGCTAACTCAATGGGTTAATCTGGTAAGAAAGGCCCAACATAGGTAAAATAAATGAACACAATATATACATAAATAGTGTTCTAATATAAAAGAATAACCAAACGCGGATGCCAATCCCTAGACCTGGTAGAGTTAGTATAAAAGCATCTAATAGTATCAATACAACTCTAAGTCTAGAATAGTCCATACATTAGTCTCGAATACTAACAACTGAATACAAAAGATAGAACAAATTGAGTGACTCAAACTCAAAGAGCTCACCCTATCTTCAAAAATCAATTAATGCATGAACCACGATCAATGGTGGTAGCTAATACTCAGATGTTCACCAAAAAGATACAAAAGTATAGCATGAGTACCAAAATAATGGGTACTCAGTAGGCATATCATGTGAATGAGCTAAATCATGATATAAAGATGATATAATGCAAGACAATCATAACTAAGTCAAGGTACAGAGTCAAATAAGTAAACAAATAGAATAATAGTGTAACATAACGCATCAAAACATGTCAATATTATTATACATAGCTAGTATTAAATATCAAAATAATAATATAACATGAGGCATCAATGCATTTCAATATCACCATAATTAACAAGTATTAAATATCAAAATAACAATATAGAATAAGGCATCAGTGCATGCCAATGCCATCATGAATAAAAAATAAATGATTTAAAATTATAAGGCAACACAAGTACAATCATAAACAAACATAAGAACAAAGTTTACGCCCATACACCAACTAGTGCATAAAGTAAAGAACTCATCATAGCATCCTATACCATCGGAGAGTACACGCAAGAGAAACATAAAAGGATCAAATCAACAATATATCTAAACTTCCTCATTATCCATAGCTTTCCACAATTTCTATCAAATGGCCAATAGCCAACATTTATAATCACCATCCATAATCCTAATTAAATAACATATACCAATCTACTCATAAGCATAACCATACCATCATATAAAAATCTATCTCATAAATGCTCAATGCACCTGCTTCACTTATTATTAGCTAGCTAATGTTTAATAGGTAACCCATTTACTCACTATCCATCTTATAGACTCTAATTATTATCTATCTACTATTCATTACATAAACACTATTTATGGGTCAATGACTAACCACAATTTATTAACTATCTAATATCTAGCATTTGGCTAAGATTCACCACTAGGCCATATTATCCAATTAACCAATATTTATTTTTAGCCATCATAATTCGACTAGCTACTATCTAAAAAAATTCCACCAATAATAGTTATCACTCTAGCATTAGTATGGATCCATTTGAGGCATTGTATAGTAGAAGGTGTAGGTCGCCTATTGGGTGGCTCGAAGTTGGTAAGGCAAGGTTATTCGGTCCTTATTTAGTTTATCAAGATATGGAAAAGGTAAAGGTTATTCAGGATAGGCTTAAGAGTGCCCAAATTTGCCAAAAGTCCTATGCAAACATGAGGAAAAATGAGTTGAAGTTTGACGTGGGTGATTAGGTATTCTTGAAAGTGTCTCCCATAAAGGAAGTGATCCAATATAGTAAGAATAGGAAGCTGAGTCCCTATTATGTTAGCCCTTATTTGATTTTAAAGAGAGTGGGAAATATTTCCTATCAGTTAGAATTTCTTACAAGCTTGGGTTTTATTCACCTTGTGTTCCATATGTCAATGTTGAATAAATGTGTGGTTGATCCTTCCTTGGTGGTGCCTATTGAGAATGATGGTATTTCAGACTCTCTATCATATGAGGAGTTATTAGTGGAGATCTTTGATAGAAAAGTTCGTAGGTTGTGGACTAAAGATGTAGCTTCGGTAAAGGTCCTTTGGAGGAACCATAAGGTAGAAGAAGCCACTTGGGAAATGGAGAAAGATATGAGGGCTAAGTACTTATTCGTATTCCATGTGTCAGGCGAAGAAGCTTAAGGTATGAATTTTGTTTTCCCTTGTTACTATTCGGGTTGATTATTTGATTCTGGTGTAATATTGCTATTCTCGTATGAAAAATATCCTAGATTGTTATTCAAGGATGAATAATCCTTAGGGGGGATAATGTAACACCCTTAAATTTTGAGCATTTTTATTTTTTGGCCTCCCCGTGTTCAAAACATTAATTTTTGACTTAAATTATACTTAGGTATGATAAAAGGCTATCTTAAGAGAGTTTTGAAATTTTTGGATGGGGTTTGTGGTGGTTTTGGTTTTTATTATGCATGGTTTTGATGTTAGGTTTTGAACTATGGGTTGAGGGTTTTGAATGTATTTGGTTTAAATGTTTTCCCATGATTATTGTTGAATTGTTATGCATCGAATTGATGATTTATGAACTATTTAGGTGTATAGGTATGGTGAATAGATTTAGAGGTACAATGGATTCCCCAAATAAATAGCTTTGGTATGGAAATTGATAATAACCTCGACCCACTTTCATAATTGGCTTTGGAGTATGATTTATTACTTAGTTTGGCTATTCTTTTGAAACCTTGCATTGCATAAATAGTAAATGGAATATGAATTGGTTTGGTTTGTCTTTCAGATGGTTTTAGACATGCCTTAGTGGCCATGGCTTTGGTTTTTAAATTGTAAATTATGGATGACTTAGTCTTGTCCGGGTAGAAGTTAGACTTTAAGATATAACTTGAGATATTAGAAGAGGAACTTGACCCACCTTAAGCTTGAACTATGTAGCTTCATTAGTAACCTATATACTTGTTAAACGCCTAGAATATGCTTTTAGTAATATAATGGCCAAACCCAGTAAATGGTTTATTCATGATGTTGAATTTGGTAATAATGTGCCTACTTGATGGTTATCTTATTATAATTACTTGGATTGAAATGGAAAGTTTTGTAAATTGAACCTATGACTATGCTATCACTTAACTTATTGGCTAATTTACTATGTGAGCCTTAGATTATGTCATTACTCATATCATGTTCAAGCCTAGTGACAAAACTTATGTTTGCGCCAAGCCTAGTGACAAAACTTATGTTTGCACCAAACAATCCCTTTTATGCTAGTAATGTGAATCATGTCACATAAGAGAGACTTTAGAAAGTATAGCCATGGCTTCTAATTGACCATGCTAATAATCATGTCAAGCCCAATAATACATTGAGTGTTCATACAACATAGGCATGCATGTTCGTGCACTTACTATTATAATGTATTGACAATAAATGGTGAGGTACCATGACAGGTCTTTTTTTATTTCTCTTACACTCTATTATTGTGGGGCTTGTACTTGTTATAGATTTGACTACATATATATATACAGATGTCATGATGAATATTGATGATATGATGATGCCCGATGAATCTGGAGGATATATTGATGTTATGATGATGCTTGGTAAATTCGGAGGAAGTATTGATATTATCATGATACCCGGTACATCCAGATGATGTATTAATGATATAATGATATCCGGTATATCTAAAGGACATATTGATGTTATGATGATTCCCAGTAATCCAGAGGATATTTGATGATATAATGATGCTCGGTAAGTTCTGAGGACATATTGATAATATTATGATGCCCGATTAGTCTAGTAGAGATATTGATGTTATGATGATGTTCGGTACATCTGGAGGATATATTAATGTTATGATGATGCCCAGGATATTTGAAAGGTATATTGATAATATGATGATTTTCGGTATATTGGAGGACATATTGATGATATAATGATGCCCGGTAATTTTAGGAGATATATATATTGATGTTATGTATGGTAAACAAGTGTATATATGCTTATATGTGACTATGCCTTTATGTGATTACATCTGTATGTACTTTGAAAAAATAATGTTATTCTTGGGATATCGGTTATAATCCTTCAATACTAATTACTCATTAAGATGTGTAGTCCTTGCTAGTGTTGGATAGTGAGTAGAAATGGTATATGCCAAATATTTAATTAGGACAAGTTGGTAAATAGGATGTTGTGTGGCATTTGAGGGTTCACTAGTGAGTCTAGATAGCACTGGATAAATGGATTAATCATAGTATATTGCTTTTTAAGGTGAGTTATATGGTAACTAGTTGACTACTAGGTGACTACTTTATTGATGGTTGATGTATAAAATACTAGTTGTTGCACCTTGTTTAGTTGAAATTTGGTAACTAGTAATTATGGTTGTTATGTAGCCAATAGTGATAATAGGTTTGGCATGAGAGGGACATAGTGACATTGATGACATAGTATAATGTCATTAGTGGTTAAATAAGGATTCGTAGATTAATGGTGCTTGATAATAAGAGATATTGTTTGATAGGTAAATGAATGTTATAATGAGGATTAATAACCCTTTTTGGCTAGATTACTGCTAATGTGAGTATAATGGCTAGAAACAAGCTTTGGTTAATCGGTGTCTATGGTCTAGTAGTGAATCTTTTATAGATGTGGACAATGGATATTTAGTGAATAATAGTTAGTTGTTATTCCATGAATAAGAATTATCTAAAGAATCGGTTAGGCTATAATTGGGGTCCTATGTCGACTAGTGAATTAGTAGTTTAATAATGATAAGTGTTGGTAATTTAAAATAAATAGATAGATTCTATCGATGACATAGATATCTAAATGGCTATATGACTATGATTGTGAGTACTTGAGTATATGTTATTTCAATTGCGGTAATTGGTGATGATTATAAATCTTGGAAAATGACCATGGATGTGAAATATAATAAACCTTAGATAATGAGACATTGGTTATGGATTTGTATACTTGATGAATTGATTCTTTCATATACTCTCTAGTGGTATGGAATGCCATAATGGGTTCTTTAGTTTATTTTCTTTTCAATGCACTCCCCGCTGGTATGGGACATTGAGGTGAGTTTTTTTACTTTATGCTCTAATGGATGTATGTGCGTTGAACTTAGTATTTATGCGGTTGTAATTATATTAGTGTTGCTTCATGCTTCTAGATTGATTATTCATTTTATGTGATGGTATTGGTATATATTGATATGAGATGTATTATTATTATAGTTGATTACTTATTTTGTACAGTGACGATGAAGAGGATTCAGGTTTGGTTCTATACCTTGACTTAGATATATTATCTTGCTTTCTATCATAATTTAACTCAGTCGGTCGATGATTACTACTTATTACCCATCATTTTGGTACTCATACTACACTTTGTACCTTTTTGGTGTAGACCTGAGTACTAGTTTCCACCTGTGAGTTAAGATCGTGCTGCGTTGATCTTCCAAAGATAGAGTGAGCTCTTGGAGTTTTGAGTCACCCATTTCCCTCCTATTTTTATACAGTTTTTTATATTTAAGATGAATGTATAGACTACATAGACTTTGGGTTGTATTTCCTATTATCATACTTAGATGCTCTTGCACTAATATTACTAGGTCGTGGGATTGGTATCTGTATTTGATTGTATTTTATGGAATGTTATTGATCATGATTGTGTTTATCAATTTAGGTCCTTTTTGGGCATTTCTACTGAAGTAACCTATTGCCTTAGCTCTGAGTTACACAGTTGGCTTACCTACTGGTAGGTTTTAGTAGGTGTCATCATAACTTGTAAATTAGGTCGTGACAAATTGGTATCAGAGCCTAGGTTTTACTGGTACTATTGGTACAAGAGCAAGTGTCTAATAGAGTCTTATGAATTGGAATGTTGACATTTATTTCCTATCTTTGGGAGGCTATGGGACATTCTTAGGAGTCCTTCACTTCTTTCACTCGTATTGTGCTAAGATTTTGAGTTAGTTTGTGGGATATTTTCTTGACTCTACTCTTTTGTAATACCTAGGATGCGTGCTACGGCTATGCGTAAAAGGGTCCCAGGACTAAGCCTTGGGATCCTACTCCTATTCGAGAATAGACTCATAATGTGTCCTTAGTTAGGGATCAGGATGGGCCTCCCCAAAATCCCATTCCTGTGCCTTAGCCATAGATTCCTCTGCCACAGCCAGCGGTGGGCCAGGGACCAGCCCAGGTTTATTCCCTCATTTTTGTTTAGAGATGTCTTGGTATAGCTGTTGGGTACTATTGATGGTACGGGGGATACTAGGGCAAGAGTGCATCTTGCATCTGCAACTCTTAGAGTTTAGGTTTCTCCTATGCCGGCAGTTGTTTAGTAGATAGCAGCTCAGCTAGTTATGACCTAGCCTACTATGTCTACTGAGGAGCAGAAGATATTGGGTAGGTTTTTGAGGTTGGCTCTGCCTAGGTTTTCTGGTGCTCTGAAGAGGATGTATTTAAGTTTGTTACTTCTTGTGAGGATTGACCCTGTGCATTAGGTCTGGTTGAGACTCGTGGTATGGATTACACAATATTTCAGTTGGATTTACCTGCTCAACACTGGTGGAGAGGTTTTATGATTTCTAGACCAGTTGGATTTTCTCCCCTATCATGGACCCAATTCTTTGAGATGTTCTTGGAGATAAACTGAGGGATCGGTTCAATAGATTAGAGCAGGGTTCTATGATAGTCACCGAGTATAAAGCCCATTTCCATTAGTTAACCAACCATGGTATGCAACTTTTATTTTAGATACTGAGTATGACAGAGTTTGCTACTTTGTTAGAGGACTAAGACTCCTTATTAGTATGGTTACTCAAAGTTTAGTTGTTATGGGTAGGACATTTGCTAAGGTTTCAGAGCATGCTAGGGTGATGGAGGACATGCATTATGAGGGACGTGATAAGAGGCCCAAGTATCAAGGTAGATTTGGTGGGATCCGTAGTAGTCCCAATTCAAAGATGGTATTTATCATGTTGGTTATCCTTTGCATCCATCTTTTTAGCCTCAGTCAGACTAGTCGGCCAGTGTAGGCAACTCTTTAGACTACTGACGGAGGTCAGTTTAGTACTAGTGGTAGCCCTAGTAAGGGCAGCGATCAGTCTTTGAGAGGTTCGTCTGCAGGTCGTGCTAGATGTGGTGGTTACTCTGGTTTTGATAGATCTATGAGTTATGATTCTTCTCATGACTCTTGTTTTACTTATGGGCTTCCTGGTTATTTTTTGTGTGATTGCCCTAGTCGTGGGGCGATGGTTGTTTCAGCCCTAGGTGCTACCCCTATTAGGGCAATTTATGCCTCAGGTAGAGGTGGTTCGCGAGGTCGCAGGGGTGGTTACCAGGGTACTCGAGGTGGTACTCAAGCAGGCAAGATGGGAGGTCAGTCAGATGCCCAGCCAGTGGCGGGCGTGGTCAATTATATATAATACCTACTAGACCTTAGGCTATGACTTCAGATAATGTAGTTACAGGAATAATTTTGGTGTGCCGTGAGTCGTCTCTTACTTTATTTGATCCTGGATACACTTATTCTTATATTTTGGCTTATTATGCACCACGGTTGGACTTGACTAGTGATTTATTATTTTTGCAATTGTGTATATCTATTCCCGTGAGTGATTCTTTAGTAGTAGATCCAGTATTCAAATCATGTGTTATGACAATTAGTGATGTTGATACTTATGCAGATCTTATTATTCTGGGTATGATAGATTTTGATATGATTCTAGGCATGGACTGGTTATCCCACTATCATGCGGTCATAGATTATTTTTCCAAGATCGTTACCTTAGCATACCCAGCATACCCCCAATCGTGTGGCAGGGAGCGATTAGCTGCGAGCCGACGAGGATTATTTCTTATGTTTGTGCTAGTAGACTTATATTGAAAGGGTGGGATTCATATCTCGCTTATGAATGTGATACTCGTGTAGAGAGGCCATTGTTTAACTTTGTTCCTATTGTTTATAAGTTTCCTGATGTGTTTTCTATGGACCTACCTAGTATTCCCTCTAACCGTGAGATTGAGTTTACTATTGACCTTGATCCTGGCACTCGACTTATTTCTTTGGCACTTTACCATATGGCTTCTGCTGAGCTTAAGAAGCTGAATTCTTAGCTTCAGAAGCTTCTTGGTAAGGGTTTTATTAGATCGAGTAGGTCCCCGTGGGGAGCTCCTATATTATTGGTGAAGAAGAAAGATGGATCCATGTATATGTGTATTAATTATAGACATCTTAATAAGGTAACAGTAAAGAACCATTATCCGAGGCCTCGCATTGATGATTTGTTCGACAAGCTTTAGGGTACAATTGCGTTTTCTAAGATTAATTTAAGGTCCGGTTATCATTAGGTGAGGATTCAGGCTGAGGATATCCCACAGAAATCTTTTAGGACCCCTTATAGGCATTATAAGTTTTTGGTAATGTCTTTTAGGCAAGGTAAATGTGGTAGTAGGATTCCTTGAGTCACAAGGCAGTGAGTATAGGTAGCTTGGCATGCATATTAGTTTCTCAGAGGCCCATGGCACGGGACATTAAATCTTTTGCTAATTTGATGGTTTGCCTTGATATTTTGGATCCTACAAAGATTTTGGTTTGTGGGGAGGTGAAGTCCTTCCTATTTGAGCAAATTTGTGATCGCCAGTATAAGGATAGCAAGTTGTACTTCCTCTATGACTAGGAGGTAAGTGGTGAGTTTGGATGGCACACTATTGATTATGAGTGTATTTTGAGATTACAAGGTCGTATTTGTGTTCCCCAACTTGATGTCTTGATTCAGTCTATTCTTTATGAGGCTCACAGCTCTAGGTATTGTATTTAACCTGGTACAGTTAAAATGTATAGGAATTTAAGGCATCATTACTGGTGGAATGGTAGAAAGAGAGATATGGTAGACCTTGTCGCTCATTTCCTATGTTGTCATCAAGAAAAGGCCGAGCATCAACATCTAGGTGGATTGACTCAGAGGATGCCCATTTTTGAGTGGAAATGCGAATGGATTACTATAGACTTCATTAGTGGTTTACCTCATACTGACTATGGTCTTGATGGTATTTGGGTTGTTATAGATTATTTGACCAAGTTGGCACATTTTATTTCTATTCAAATGACCTTCAGTGCTGAGAGATTAGCCAAAAATTTTATTTGGGAGATAGTTCATTTGAATGGGGAGCCTATCTCTATCATATTAGAACATGGTTCTGTATTTACTTCACAATTTTGGAGAGCATTCCAGGAGTAGTTTGGTACTCGAGTTAATTTGAGTACAGCTTTTCATCTGCAAAAAGATGGTCAGTCTGAGCAAACTATTCAGGTGCTTGAGGGTATGCTCCAAACCTGTGTTGTGGATTTTAGAGGGCAGTGGGATTATCACTTAGCATTAGCATAGTTTTCCTACAACAACATCTATCATTTGAGTATTGAGATGGCACCTAATGAGGCTTTGTATAGTAGGAGATGGCATTCTATGATAGGATGGATTGAGACTTTCGAGGAGAGACCTCGCGGTATGAATTTTCTTCTGGATTTATTAGATAGAGTTAGGGTGATTCAGGATAGGTTAAGAGTAGCCCAGAGTAGGGAAGAGGCCTACGTCGACTGTAGACTCTGTGCCTTGAGATTCGGAGTTGGAGGTTGTATGTTTCTTCATGTTTCACCCATGACGGGTGTGATGAGATTCGAAAAGAAGGGTAAGCTTAGCCCACGATATGTTGGTCCTTTTGAGATTCTCCATGTAATTGACAAAGTGTCCTATGAGTTAGACTTGCCTCCAGATTTCGCTATTGTTCATCCAATTTTTCATGTCTCTATGTTGTGGAAGTATATTTCTGATCCTTCTCATGTGCTTAGGTGGGACTCAGTCCAGTTAGATGAACAATTGACCTTTATGGAGGATCCTATTCTTATTATGGCTAGTGATGTGAGCCAGTTGTGTACTATAGTGATTCTTATAGTTAAGGTTCAGTGGAATCATCGCCTAGTAGAGGATGTCACTTAAGAGATTGAGAGTAAGATGCAAGCCTAGTTTGCTTATCTACTAGAGGCTTTGGGTGTTTTCTCTATTTCAAAAATTTAGAGATGAAAGTTCCTTAGTAGTGGATGTTGTAATGACCCTTTAGGTCATTTATTGTGATTTTGCTTATTTTTTCCATTAGAGCTTTCCCATATCTACCCCAAGTCATTTATGACTTACTGGAACTAATAGTTCAGTTACCAGGCAGTTTTTTTGGTTTTAGAACTATTTCGCTATTTAGAAGTCTTCGCGGTTTCAAATGGCCACCGAGCAAAAACTTTAGTAAAATGATATTGGATATGAATTTTGACTATGCCAGTAGCTCCAGAATATCGATTTTAGGTTGGGTAGACCTTTGGTTTGGATCCCGCTACACCCAAACTTATTTCGACCTATTTGTCGGAAAGTTGATAAATTACAAATTTAGGTATAGGGCCCTCATTTGGTCGAAAAGACTTGGATGGAAAATCTAACTTTGCCAACACATCCAAAATGTCAAAATCAGTGTGGTTGCATATTTTATTTGCTAATATTGGACTCCAGATGCATCCCGAGGTATTGGCCAAAACTTGGAACCAAAATGCCAATATTCAACTATCATTTAGAGCAAAGAAGTACCACGATGCGGAGGCTTCATAGCGATTGGGATACCGCGATTGTGGCTAGCATGGGTGCAAAATCGCCCTATCTGAGGGCCTGGAATGGGATTATTTAAATGCTTTTTTGGTTGAGATTGGCCATTTCTTCACTTTCTTGACACCCATAAACCCTAATAGAGTGTGTAGTCCTTATATTGAGTCATGGGTGCTGATTGGAATCTTGAATGACTTGCGTAAATGTGATTAGCATCGAATCTAAGGTATGAATTCTTGATTATTTGACCCAAAACCCCAAATGGCTTTAGGCTTGATTTTAGCCCAAATATGATTGATTGACACTAATTTCTTGAGGGTTATAACTCCCTCATAGTGTTTGAACAATGGGTTGGTCTCAAAACTTACTTTTCATATATGGCACTTATTGGGGTATGTTTTGGTATCAGTTTAGACCCAAAGCACAATGGTGCAATATTGGTGTTATTCTCATACTAATGCATAGATTATGTTTTTGATAGCTTGGTTCGTTGAAAATTTCGAGGAAAGAGAAAGCGAAGATTGTTGGTTCATGAGCTATATTTAGATTCGGGGTAGGTTAATTGTGATACCTTGATAAGATTGGGCGGGGTCTTAGGTGTTGAAATGGCAGATGGTAATGTTTGGGAGTAGTTGAGCCACTTAGCTATTGAACTTATAAAGTGTGATGTTTGACTTATATTAACTTTATATCATAATTTAGCTCAGTCGGTCGATGATTCCTACTGAGTACCCGTTGTTTTGGTACTCATGCTACACTTTTGTACCTTTTTGGACTAGACTTGGGTACTATTTGCCGCCGCTGAGTTTTGATCGTTCATCATTGATCTTCTGGAGACAAGGTGAGCTCTTGGAGTTTTGAGTCATCCGTTTCCTTCCTAACTTTATTCAGTCATTTGTATTCAAGATGAATGTATAGACTACTTAGACTTTGGGTTGTATTTCCAATTATCATACTTATATGCTCTTGTACTGATATTACCAAGTCGTGGGACTGGTATCCATATTTGATTGCCTTTTATGGAACATTGTTGATCATGATTGTGTTCATCTATTTAGGCCTTTGTCGGGCATTTCTACCGAAGTAACCCATTGCCTTAGCTCTGGGTTACGTTGTTGGCTTACCAACTGGTGGGTTTTAGTAGTTTCATCATGACTCGTTAATTGGGTCATGACATCAAGTTACACAGTCCAGTTTAAGCTTTTAACCCTATGCGAAGCCTTGTTCCCTTTCCCGACATTAGGTATATATATATATGTATAAATTATTTATGGTGTTGTGCACTGGTTTTAATGGCTTTTTTACTACGGATCATGGAATTATTTTATCCTATATCCCTGAGTTACATGCTAGCGCTCCAACCGCTAACTATCTTCAAACATAGTGTCCCCAAGTGGTGCAGGAACTAGCCATACTTTTACTCATCTTACATAGTCATTAGGTGATCGTGGGATAGGTCAAGTGTCAGACTGAACTGGTGAGCTTCCATCCTTCAGAAGACCCCATTTTATGCTTTGAATTTCCTTACGTTTGACTTTTCGTGGGACTTATTTTTGGCTATGGTCGGGGGCATGTCCTATCTTTGGTTTTGTTAGAGGCTTTGTTGGACATTCAGTAGGCATAGGTATTGAGGTTTATTTTCGATATTGATCTTTTATATATTCTTTAAGCCTTCCTCTCAAATTTTATTATGTTGGTATTCATCCGTTGCTAGGTGTACATGGTTATTCTGTATTAGGATAAGGGGGTGGTCTTCGGGTCTTCGGTCCTCGGTGGACTTGAGATGCCTGTCACGGCCAGGCCTTGGTTTGGGTTATGACAATTATTTATGTGTGGACATTGTTTTATTGTTTAACATTGCATAAGTTAATTATTAAATAAGTTTTAACTACCATAGTTGGTTCAAGGTAGGTGCCATCACAACCCATGGGTTCTGAGTCGTGAGAGTGGTGAATCGACATAAATCACCATGTAAGTGCGTGGAGTTTTAACTCAATCTAATCAGATAGGGCATTCCATACCTTGTTGTGAACGAGAAATACATACAAAAAGTTTTCTAGCAAGGATCATAATAAGCCTATTTAAGGACAAATAAAGGGGTCGTCCAAATTTGTAAAATGATCCATAAACTACATTGGGAAACATAGTTTTTGACATTTTTCATCTATACCTATGCCTTCTTGGCTAGCTATTTAACTCCCTTAAGATCATAATATTAATTTTTAGTATTTATCAACTCATATTCATAAGTTAGCCAATTTAGGCTCATACATGCGGCTTAGCCATTTTAGGCTTGTATCTATGGGTTAGCCACTTTAGGCTCATAACATAAGATAGCCACATTAGTCTCATAATTGTAAGTTATCCACATTAGGTTCATAATCATAAGTTATGTTATTCATCAACACCATAGAGGAATTGTGAAAGATAAATTCATAGTCATTATGTCATGGTTCATAAGTTAAGGATTTTCATAACTTTGTGGAGAAAAGCTCTTGGAATGTTCATGATATTTTTAGCGTAGCTTATGGTTATGGAGATCACATCATAAGGTCATAAAGATATTCTTGAAGTATTTTTGTAGTATTGAAGTCATAAGGATCATATCCTTATGTCATAGTTCATAAGAAAAGGATTTCATGACATTATAGAGGTTATGGAGATTTAGGAAGATTCAAGTCAATTTAACATAGTCTATGGTTTAGGAGATCATATGATCATATGAAAAGCAAAGTTAAGAAAGTTCATATCATAAGATCATAAATGGGAAAATCATAAGTTATGGAGTATGTATTTTGTAAAGAGTTCACCCATTTGGAGTTCAGAAAGGAACATTGGATTTCATGAAGATCCTAAGATTTCATACCCATTATAAACTTCATGAGTTTCATGGTTTCATTAGATTCATAGACTTTATAAGTTTCATAAGAATCATAAATTTGTTATTCTTTATGAATAAATCATAAAAATTTAGTATTCATCATAGGTTCTTAACTTTTATTAACATTCATGACTTCATGATGTTGCGTATAAAAATACATGGAAAATCATATAGAAAAGAGTTATCATGATATCGGAGAAATGAGAAGAGGTTCATGAGGTTTCCTTGAATAACTCAAGAGATATCATAATCTGTAAGGTTTTACTATAGCCCTAACTTATTCATGAGATTGATTTTATGCAACGGAAATGAATCACTAGGTATGACATAGGTAGATAGACTAACATACCCCAAAGAATGGAGTAACTTGGAGAAGAACTTAAAGATTTCTTGCTTGAGTTCTTAGAGCAGCCTTGAAACTGTTCTTTGAGTTATTGAGAGGGGAGAGAAAAATATTTTTGTAGTGATTCTAAGTGTTTCCTTCAATAAAAAGAGGTTTTTAAATATGTATACTTAGTATCTAAAAGTGGTAGGACATAATTACCCCTAAATGGTGAAGTACTAAATATATTTTGACTAAAAAAATAAGTTTAACATGCAATATTAGCACAGTAACCCTATGGACAAAGTGTCGTATCTGATGGCAACTTTTAGAAACCGATTGTTTTAGCCTCTCCTTAGTAAATCATGCATAAATTATTACTTTAGTGGGTAATGGGGCATGTAACTCTCATATTCAAGGAGGAATGTTTGTTTGAAGTTTACCCTGGTAAGAACGTACATGAAAACTTAATTGGTAGGAAGGTTTTCATCTAACTTTTGTGCAAGATATTTCTTATGATCTTAATCCATATCCAAAGCATTTCCTACAGTAAAGATATGATCTTAACACATAATTACAATAAAAATTCCTTTGGTACGGGTCTATCAACACATGTAGACCCATTTAAATTTTAGCCTAAAGGTTTAATGGTTTCAAAAAAGGATGGGATCCTTCGTAAAGATCATGGTAGACTCAGTCATACTATGGAAAAATTAACACATATCACTATCCCCATAAATACTAAAAGTCCCACCCTCTCCATGGTGCATGAGAAACTAAACAAATAGTATCAAAAAGTTTCGCTCAAAAGAAAAAACAAAGGAGATAAAAATCTTCTATAGAATAAATCTACAAGTAATGGCAAGTATCCCTAAAAATATCAAGGCAAATACATTCAATGTGGAAGTACCTAAGTTTCTTAAAACTAATTGCATGGTCCACAACTCTACATTGACTAAATCCACTAGTAATGAAGTTACCGATAGTGGTACAAAAACTTTAGCAAGGGCAAACCAAGATGCTAAGATGCCCACTACTGGGGTTTAAACAACTTAGGCAAGAGTCACAAGCCCAAAGATAAAGGATGGAGATATAAAAAAGACCCATCTATGTAACTCAAGTAGACTCAAGTCATGCCTACCCTTACTATGGGTTTGAAAAGGGCCAACCTTCTAGTGGCATATCTCTGCAATTATCAAAATTAATTAATTCTTATCCCATACCAAATTCTCCTTTGACAAGCCCATCCCGGCAAAGTCAATGAATTCCTTCTTCAATAATCAATGAATACTCTGTCAAATAAAGAAAAAGAGTATAATGATACTCCTCGAGAAGCCAACTCCACTCTTCTCTTGGGTACTCAAACGTAGAGTTTTTCTCTAAAAAATTTATTGGCTAATATTAGTCAGATTTTAAATTAGAACTGGCAATGGAATAAAGATGTCACATTCATTATAAAATACCTTGGGTTTTGATTCGTAGAAATTTCCTGAGTTTCAAACTCTCTAGACATCATATGACTATGGGTACTAGCTATATATTGGGATATGATTTAGGGGTCATCATTTGTATGTTGACAGTGTGGTTGGGTTAGCTACTGCCCTAGGTATTACTTCTCTATAGGGGTCATACGATGGGGTGCGAGTTGTATGATGCAACTCGTATGATGTCCTATGTCTTAACCTAGGTGATTCTATTCTGCCTAGGGTACGATTTATGGATACCAATTGTATGATTGGGTACGAGTGGTACTTTGGAGTCGTAGGTTGGCTAGTGTGGAGGGGTTGAAATTTTCCTTGGGTACAAGGGTGGGTACCACTTGTACCTTAGGGTACAAATGGGGGTGGTCTTACCCATTCTGCATGAAATTAATACACTTTTGTGGGGGTATTCTGGCCATTTCGCCTTATAACTCCTTAGGACCCCAGGACATAAAACACCTTTCTGGGACTTCATTAACCTATTTATAATCAATCAAACACTCTAAACTCTCTCAAAATTTCTCAAGGCTCTTGGATTAAGCAAAAGCTAGGGTTTCCTTCAAGATGTTCAATTGAGGCTCATAGGGGTGATTTTTTCTCATCTTCTTCATAATATAAGGCATGTCACTCCTCCCTCATTGTTAGTTCCAACTAAAGGCATATTTTATGAATTGTTTTCATGGCACAAATATTGTAAGGTTTTGGGTTTTCAAATATATGTTAGGGTTTTTCGTTACAATGGTTGGTTATTGTTTACCCTTGTCTTTAACTTAGGGTTTTCATATTATTATAGTGGTTTAAACATTTGGTTGCATGGTAATGGTTCCTTGGTACTTGGTTTTAGTTTTAGAAACACTATGCCCCTAATGTGTTTGATAAAATGCCTATGAGAATGTTTTTACAACATTGTTGGACTTTTAATAGAACTATTTCATGGTATAACTTGGTAATGAAACCCTAAATAGTTTAAATTGTTTGGCATGGTTAGATGGTAGGGTCTTGGTGGTTATGGTAATTGATTTAATTGAACATACTTGTGGGGTACAATGGAATCCCCCAAGCAAATTTAAAAATGAAATACTTATTGGGAATATGGGAATCCTTCAAGTTGACTAAATGATTTAGTCTATGGGTACGTGGAAATCCCATAATCTCTAAAAGGTTGGGTAAGGACATTTCTTACAAGCTATAGTCAGTATGACGATACCACTACTTATACCCTTGGTTAATAATAAATAAAATGGTAGTTTGGTTGTATAGGAATAGTTTTAATTGGGCAATAATGGTAGGATGTGATAGCTAATCGTGAAGGTGTGAGTCCAATAGATGGACACTCGAAACACATATTTGCCGACATGAGGATTGGTTATGACGACCATATATGATACTTATGCGATACACGGGAATCCTCTAAGTGCACTTGTATATATGTATCATGGAGAGTAGAGGGTACTCGGGAATCCCCTACTCTTATGGTATTTTTGGTTTATGCGACTACATGCATTAGGGCTCGTTCGAGGGGTTACATTGGACCCATATAGCTCGTAGGTGGTTCTAGGATGGTTAAGCTACATATACCCATATTAATAGTTTTAATGGCATGCTAAACCCCATTTTCTTTCTCAGCATAGTTATGTATATATTTATGTGTGGTTGTAATGCATATGGTTGGTTTACTTGGTTTTAAAGGTTGGCATTATTTTATCCTTATCCTGAGTACTTTCTAGCAGTCACCTGCTAACCCATCTTCTGGCAGTTGTATCCGTACGTGATGTAGGAATCGACCATTCTACTTCTCCTTCTTAGTGAATGTATTCGTGATTAGCTCAGTTGGATTGAAATGTTGATCTTCCTTATTCTAAAAGCCTCCATTTCATATCATGGATGTTCTTACATACTTTGGTTATTTCATAGACATTGGTTTTAGCTATTATTAGGGTTATGTCCCAACCGAATATTATTTAACTTTTAGTAAAGGCTTTGTGGAACTACTATAGGTCAATATGGGTGGTGTCGGCAGTGGTGTAGTCTTAGTATTAGCATTGGTATTTGGGATGATACCATTTGACTGTATTTATGATTGTTCATCCTTTTATGTTATTGGTAATTATTTTGGTTTTGGTATGGTTTTTGGTAGGGTTTTGGATGGTCGGACTTGCTTGGGTTGGTCAAGAATATAGACCTATCCTAGAGTCCAGAATTATACAAAATGCTATCTTGTTATATGTTCATATTTATTCAACTTAGGGTATGTGTTTTGAGGTTAGGTTGGGTAACGAAGGTAGTCCTCGGTCCTGGTTGGACTTGAGATACCCATAATAATAAGGCCCCAATTTGGGTCGTGTGAAGTTTGTATCAGAGCTTTAGGTTTATGGTCAATTGAGAGTCCACAAATCAATGTTGAGTAGATTCTCTTTTAAGGGTGTATAGGACACCACACTCATAAGGAGAGACTACGAGGCATTTAGGAAATGTTTCTCTTCTTTGTGTTCTATTTCCAAGCTTAGAGTCTCTGTCTTGGAATCTCCTCTAATTCAATTTGTTCACTTTTTAGATAATGCCTCAATGATCTAAAGTTCACGAAAACTTCTCTATCCCAACTGGGGATAATGTTGATGGGACACGATCTACTAAGGGGATCTATACTCGGTCTAGTGGTCTGGTCCCTGATTTTTCTGGGGTTCCATTGGTTTCTTTTAGTCGTCCTCAGGCTCCTCAGGCTAATATGATGAATGCAGAGTTTTATCAGTCGATTTATATGATTACTCAGCTGGTAGCTTCTCAGGCTGAGCATGGTACATCTGGTATTGCATCTTCTGAGGCCACAAGGGTTGGCCAGTTCATGAAGTTAAATCCTCTAACTTTTACTTGTGTTAAAGTAGAGGAGGAACCTCAGGGTTTTTTGATGAAATTGAAAAGATCTTAAGGATGATGCAGGCCACGATTGTGGAAGGAGTGAATTTTGCTGCCTATCAACTAATGGATGGTATACCAATGGTACGAGGAATGGGATCAGGCAAAGGATAAGGTTGATGAGTCTTCTCTGTGGGAGACTTTCTTTAATACTTTTCTAGACCACTTCTTTCCTCAGGAGTTGAGGGTAGCAAAGGTAGAGGAATTTGTTAATCTGAAATAGGGGAAGATGTCGGTCAAAGAGTACCTTGAAGTTTCACTAGTTATCTAGGTATGCTCTAGAATTACTGTCAAATTTGAGGGCTAGGATGAGAAAGTTTGCTTTAAGACTGTCTTGGGATTTAATCCTTGGAATCAAGACTGCATTACTGAATAAGGACATGGATATTGCTAGATTTATTGTTCATATACAACCAAGTGGAGAAGAAAAAAAGAAAGTAGGCTGAGATTGGGGAAAGGCAGGGTAGAAAGTTCAGGTTCTCTAAGCAGGGTGGTAAAAAAAATGGTTGAGATAGTGGTAAATGGCCAAAGAAAAAGTAGGGGAGTTTTGGTTCTTTCTCTACACTTAGTGCTCCTTACCTAAAGCAGTTAGGTGATTAGCGTCAGCAAGGTGGTAATAACTTTGGGGCACAGGGTGCCCAATCTTTTGCTAGTGGGGCTCAGTCGACCTTATCATGTCCTCCATGTAGGTTCTATGGTTGGTTACATTGGGGTTTCTGCGATGAGGGGAGGGACATGTGTTTTAAATATGGTCAGCTAGGCCAAATGCGTATAAACTGTTCGATTGGTAAGTTTGTGTTAGGAGCGAACAATGTTTTGCTTTCCTCTTCATCTGCTCTTGCACCAAAGGGTACTGCTTCAACATCTGTTTCTACTTTTTGGTACTGGAATAGGTTATATCCACTCATTACCCGATAGGAGTTTGAGGCATCACCTGATGTAATGACTGGTACGTTACAACTCTTTTTTCATAATGTGTATTGTTTACTTGATCTGGGGTCCACTCTCTTTTATGTTACCCTATTTATGGTTGTACATTTTGGTTTTGATATCGAGGTTATTTTTTATCCTTTTTTCTATTTCTAACCCGGTAGGTGACTCTGTGATTGCTAAAAGAGTCTATAGGGGTGTAGTATCTGTTGGTAGTAAGGAGACTTTAGTGGATTTGTTCAAATTAGAAATGGATGATTTTGATGTCATTTTGGGTGTGGATTGGTTACACTCTTGCTGCGCGTCCTTAGTTTGTCAGACTCATAAGGTTGTTTTTAATTTCCTCGATGAATCAACGTAACACCCCATACTTTTACCTGGCTTAAATTCATCCCAAAAATGTCAAAGAATTTTTTTAAAGATGAATACACTTTTATACATGTGGAATTTTCAAGATTTTGACTCTTTATTGTGTGGTAAATTGAATAAGTTTTTTATCAATACCAAATTCCCCCAAATCCGACACCCGGGTGAAGTGTTAGAGCCATTTTAGTAAGACAGTGTACCACCCGAGCCATCAGCGCATCGCGGCGCCAGCCAAAGTGGCAATTGTCAAAAACCAGTGAAACTCTGCGATATTAGCGCTTCGCGCCAAGGCTCAATTTCAGAATTGTCCTTTTCCAGTGTTCCAATGCAATTCCACCGCATAGCGATGAACTTTCAGGTCGCGTCCAAGGTGGAAACACGATTGTACCACATCGCGCCACCATGCAATTTCCTAGTTGTCATTTTCTAGTGGCCTAGCGTGATAGTGGCACGTCGCGCCAGGTTCCAGATCGGAAAATTTTCATGAAAACTTAAAGATGTGCCCAGAGTCTAAACAGTCTTTTCCCATGATTTTATTCTGCCCAGATGTGGGATTTAAGCCCTAAAATATGTAAAACCCTTCATTATTCACTTTTCTCCAAAATCAAAAGATAGTTCTCTCTCAAGAAAACAAACCCTAGCTCTCAAGAATCAAGGTCAATACCAAGTATTTCTTTAAGAACTCCAAGAAACTCTCAAACTAAGGTATGTTAGATGTTCATCTATGGGTCCCTTCCACCCATAGAATCAAAGAATCTATTTTTAAAACTTCAAGAATTATGACTCATGATTTACATTTATGAAATTGGATTGTGTTCATGTTTTGATATTTGTTTAGTTTCAATCCATGGTTAATGGTAGATTCCATAAAGTTGTATAGCATGTATCTTGAATTGAGTAATCTCCACGTTATAATCCATGAATTTGCAAGTTGATTATTGTATCCACGTTAACCCTAAGTGTTTATGATTTAATGAACCAAGTTTGCTTCCGATGTGTTTGATAAATTGTTTGTGAGAATGAAATAATGGCATTATAGCATGCTAACATATAATCCTTATTAATGTACAAGTTAATGCATCACAAGTGTTTGATGAAATATCTTTATGAATGAATCATGACCAAGTGAACATTGTCATATTATTCAAGATTATGCTTTGCTTTAGTTTTTATGTTATCGAGTCCTGGGGGTATTTAATACCCGATAATCTAGCTGTTACTTAGATCCAGTGTCACTTATAGAATAATATCAATCATGTCACGATTAGTAGTACTCTTAGTCCGTTATAGAACTCAGTAGAATTCAGTCAGTTACAAAACTAAGGAAAACTCAGTAATCTCAGTATCAGTCCAGTCCAGTTCAGTATACTCAGTTTAGTGTCTTTCAGTTAGGAGTAGGATTCATCACCAAGCAAGCCTAGGGATGAGGGCACACCCTTTAGTTAGGACTGGGTCCCTAGAAGCAATCCCTAAGCTCCATAACTATGTAGATAGCATATGTCACCCATTAGATAGGACTGACATACTCATGGATCACCAGCTAGATTAGGACTGATCTCAGAGGTCACCCATTAGTTAGGATTGACTCCACAGCAGTTGTCTTTACCCGTGACACGGTACTGACACCCTTCCAATTGAAATTATAGATTGGACCCCATCTCAGTTATCTTCTCTTATTTGGGACATGTTGGTTAGATGATTACCTCCCATAATTTTAGTTTTAGTCTTCAGTTTAGAACTCAGCTTAGTTTTACAAAATCAGGACTGTCAGACATAATCAATTAGTATCAGTAATTCAGTTATCAGTAATTTCAGATATCAGTTATACAGTTATCAGAACTCAGTACTTAGCTTAAGAAAAGCTCAGTTATAGTATACACGTACTCTTATGTTTAGTTACTCTATATCATTTAGTCAGTTATTGTTCATGCATATGAACCCTTGCATTCAATCTTACCGCATCAAGCATACTAGTATATTCCCATGTACTAACGTATACTTTTCTATGCTATGATATTTCATATCATAGGTTTGGACGCTCAGGTTCCTGACCGCGCTTAGCTAGATTTAGCCAGCAGTAGCATATTTAGTAGTGAGTCCTTATCTATCAAGGATATGCTTTTATTTCAGTACTTTAGCTTAGCAATATTTTAGTAGATGGAGTTAGTTGGGGCTTGTCCCATTAACTCCACTTTCAAACAAATTCAGTTAAAGGCTTTTCAGACTAGATTTTTAGACAGTATTTCAGATTCAGCTATTATTATACATTATTAGTATTTTAGATATTTTAAACTTTATGGCATTTCATCCTATTATTCCATAATTATTTTAGTACTATTGTCCAATGCTCACAACAAATATTATTCATGGGTTAGCTTGTGGTCCTTCAGGATTGCAAGCACCATGTGACGACTAGGGAGTAGTCCTAGTCGTTACAATCAATTATTCAATGGGGGTGGTTCCGTATTGCCTAAGGGAATTTTTATATTATATCTTAGAGCTCAAAGATTAATCTCCAAAGGGTGTCTCTAACATCTAGTCTGCGTTAAAGACTCTAACTCGAAAAGTCCTTCTTTGTATTTGGTCCTAGTGATGAATGAGTTTCTTGAGGTCTTTTCGGATTATCTTAATTGTGTTCCTCCAGATAGGGAGATTAAGTTTGAGATTGATTTGGTTCCAAACACTCATCCAACTTTTATTCCTTCTTAAAAAATGGCTCCGACAGAGTTGAGGGAACTCAAGGAGTAACTTAAGGACCTCTTAGACAAGGGTTTCATCCTTCCTAGTGTGTCCCCATGGGGTGCACTGGTGTTATTCGTACGTAAAAAGAATAGTTCCATTTGGATATGTATTGACTATTGGGAGTTAAATAAGGTGACAGTTAAGAACAAGTATCCTTTTCCAAGGATAAATGACTTTTTGATCAATTG
>NC_061121.1:112465047-112501674 GCF_002878395.1 Capsicum annuum
ATGACATTTTGGTGTATTCTAAGAGTGAGTTGGATCATGCTAATCACTTTCGTATGGTGCTGAAGATCTTAAAAGAGCAGTTTTTGTATGCCAAATTCTTGAAATATGAGTTATGGTTGAATGTTGTTACTTTTCTGGGTCATATTATTTCTAGTGAGGGGATTATGGTAGATCCACCAAAGGTAGTGGTGGCTAGGAAGTGGCCTAGACCCATAACTCCAACCGATATTTAGAGCTTCTTAGGTTCGGCTGGGTATTATAGGAAGTTTGTGGAAAGTTTTTCGATGATAGTTTCCCCATTGACTAAGTTGACTTAGAAAAAGTCAAAGTTCTTGTGGTCGGATGCATGTGAGGGTAGTTTTGAGAAGTTGAAAGATAAATTGACTTCGGCTCTGATTTTTACTTTGCCTGAAGGCAATGAGGGTTTTATGGTTTACTGTGATGCATCCTGGGTAGGACTTGGTTGTGTTTTGATGCAGCATAGGAAGGTGATTACCTATACTTCTAGGCAGTTAAAGGTACATGAAAGGAACTATCCTACTCATGATTTGGAGCTTTTAGTGGTGGTATTTGCATTAAAAATTTGGTGGTACTATTTGTATGGGGTGCATGTGGACATTTTTTCTGATCATAAGAGTCTATAATATGTATTCACTCAGAAGGAGCTTAATCTCAAGCAGAGAAGATAGCTTGAGCTTCTCAAGGACTATGACATGAGTCTTCACTACCATCCAGGTAAGGCTAATATTATTGTTGATGCTCTAAGCAGGTTGTCTATGGGTAGTTTAGCTTATATGGATAAGAAAAGGTAGGGGTTGGTGAATGATATTCACTGCTTGGCTAATCTTAGAGTTTGCCATTTGGACTCCGAGAATGGTAGTGTGTTGGTACAGAAAGTGGTTCGGTAGTCTCTTGGTGCAGAGATCAACGAGAAGCAAATGCTAGATCCTATCTTGATGAAAATCATGGGTAATATAGGTTGGAAAAGGTAATGGTATTTTAGACCAGTGGTGATGGTAACTTTCGGTACCAAGGGAGGTTATGTGCTCCTGACGTTGATGGTTCGTGAGAAAGGGTATTGGCCGAGAAGCATGAATCCCATATATTGTTCATCCTGGTTCAACAAAAATGTATCATGATCTCAAGGAGATGTATTGGTGGAACGGTATGAAGAGGGGTGTGGTTGATTTTGTGACCAAATACATGGTGTGTTTACGAGTGAAAGTTGAGCACATGAGACTTAGGGGTTTCTATCAGGAGATTGAATTACTTGAATGGAAATAGGAGGTAATCAATATGGATTTTTTTGCCAATCTTCATCGGTCTCGAAACCAATTTAATTTGATTTAGGTCATCGTGGATAGGATGAAAAAGTTAGCTCACTTCATTCTAGTGAGGACTAACTTTTTGACTGAGTATTATGCGAGGTTATATTTTCATAAGATTGTGCAGCTATATGGAGTACCTATTTCGATCATATCTGATCATGGTATGCAATTTTCATCTTACTTTTGGCGGTCATTTCAGAAAGGGTTGGGTACTAAGGTTAGTCTAAGTACTGTTTTTCAGTCGCAGATGGATGGGAAAGCAGAAAAGACTATTTAGACATTGGAAGATATGCTTTGTGCATGTATGATTGATTATGGTGATAATTGTGTTGAATATCTACCTCTTGTAGAGTTTACTTACAACAATAGTTACCATTCTAATATTGGGATGGCCCCTTTTGAGGCATTGTATGATAGGAGGTGTAGATCTCCTATTGGGTGGTTTGAGCTTTGTGAGGCGGATATGTTTGGCCCGAATTTGGTTTATCAAGATATGGAGAAGGTGAAAGTGATTCAGGATAGGCTTAAGGATGCCAAAAGACACCAAAAGTCCTATATGGATGTAAGATATAGGGACTTGGAGTTTGAGGTTGGGGATAGGGTATTCCTAAAGGTGTCTCCCATGAAGGGAGTAATACGATTCGGGAAGACTTGAAAGCTCAGTCCCCGGTATGTTGGTCCTTATGTGGTTTTACGAAGATTCAGTAATGTGGCGTATGAATTGGAGTTGCCTTCTAGTTTGAGCTCTATTCATCCAATATTTCATGCCTCTATGTTGAGAAAGTATATAGGTGATCCTTCATCGATTGTTTCTTTAAAAAGATTGGGTATCTCAGATTCTCTATCTTATGAAGAGATCCTGATTAAGATCTTGGATTGACACGTTCAATGGTTGTGGACTAAGGATGTAGCTATCGGTAAAGTTCTATGGCGGAACCATAAGGTGGAAGAATCTACTTGGGAAACGAAAGAGGACATGAGTCTAAGTATCCGTATTTGTTTACTTCTCTGGATATTTGTGCGGAAGGTGTGTGTTCTTGATCATATCTTTATTTTCTAACTTGGTTAAAGGAAAGGTTGATTTCCTTGCATGTTTGTTTTCTAACTTAGTTAAAGGTTGGAATGTTTATGATTGGGTATAGTTTGTGTTTGTACTAACTTTCCTGTCATTCGAGGATGAATAATCTTGGTGGGGGAGACTAAAATACCCTGGGTTTTTGTCCTTAATAATTTCCTGAGTTTCAAACTCTCTAGACATCACACAACTAGGGGTACTAGTCGTATGTTGGGATACGGTCTAGAGGTCATCACTCGTATGTTGATCATTGTGGTTAGGTTGGCAATTGTCCAATATATGACTTCTCTATAGGGGTCGCATAATAGGGCGCGAGTCGTATAATGTCCTATGTCTTAACCTAGGTGATTCTATTCTGCCTAGGGTACGATTTATGGTTACCAATCATATAATTAGGTACTAGTGGGACTTTGGAGTCGTAGGTTGGTTAGTGTAGGGGTTAAGATTCTATTTAAGGTATGAGTGGTGGGTACCACTAGTACCCTATGGTACGAATATGGGGTAGTCGTACCCTCCTACAGAAAATTAATACACTTTAAGTGGGGATATTCTGGACATTTTCCCTTATAACTCCTTGGATCCCCATGACTTAAAACACCTTTTTAGGACTTCATTAACCTATTTTCCATCAATCAAACACTCTAAACTCTCTCAAATCTCTTGGGTAAAGCAAAATCTAGGGTTTCTTTCAAGTTGTTTAATTGCGACTCATAAGGGTGATTTCTTCTCATCTTCTTCTCAATCAAAAGGAACATTACTCCTCCCTTATTGTTAGTTCCAACTAAAGGCATATATTATGAATTTTTTTCATGGCATAAATGTTGTATGGTTATCGATTTTAGAATATATGTTAGGGTTTTTTCTTACAATGGTTGTTTATGGTTTACCCATGTCTTTTACTTATGGTTTTCATATTATTATGGTGGTCTGAACATTTTGTTGCATGGTAATGGTTCCTTAGTACTTGGTTTTGGTTTTGGAAACACTATGCCCCAATGTCTTTGATAAAATGCCTATGAGAATGCTTTTACTACATTGTTAGACTTTTAATGCAACTATTTCATGGTATAACTTGGTAATGGAACCCTAAATGGTTTGGAATGTTTAAATGGTAGGGTCAATGTGGTTTTGGTAATTGGTTTAATTGAACATACATGTGGGGTACATAGGAATCCTCCAAGTTGACTTAATGATGTTATCTATGGGTACATGGGAATCTCTTAATATCTAAAAGGTTGGCTAAGGACATTACTTGTAAGCTATAGTTGGAATGACGATACCATTACTTATAGCCTTGGTTAATAATAAATGGAATGGTGGTTTGGTTGTATGGTACTGGTTTTAATTGGGCAATCATGGTAGGGTTTGATATCTAACCGTGAAGTTGTGAGTCCAATGGATGGACACTAGAAACTAATGTTTGCTGACATGAGGATTGGTCATGACGACCATATATGATACTTACGGGGTACATAGGAATCCCCTAAGTACACTTGTACATATGTATCATAGAGAGCGAAGGGTACTCGGGAATCCTCTAATCCTCTGGTATCTTTGGTTCATGTGGCTTCACATATTGGGGCCCGTTCAGGGGGTTACATCGGACCCATATAGCCCGTGGGTGTTCTAGGACAATTAAGCTACACATACCCAGGTTAATGGTTTTAATGGCAAGCTAACCTAGTTCCATTTCCCAGAATGGTTAGGTATATACGTATGTATGGTTGTGAATGCATATGGTTGGTTTACTTGGTTTCAAAGGTTGGCATTATTTTATCCTTATCCTGAGTACTTTCT
This sequence comes from Capsicum annuum, assembly GCF_002878395.1. NCBI lineage: Eukaryota > Viridiplantae > Streptophyta > Magnoliopsida > Solanales > Solanaceae > Capsicum > Capsicum annuum. The sequence goes on from NC_061121.1 coordinate 112,469,248, forward strand.
AGCGTTCACCCGCTAACCCGCCTTCGAGCGGCTATATCCCCATGAGATGTAGGAACTGGCCATTCTACTCCTTTTGCTTAGTGATCAGATTTAGAATCAGCTCGATTGGATTGAAGTGGTGAGCTTTCATATTTCGGAAGTCTCCATTTCATATCATGGATTTCTTTACATACTTTTTTTATTTCATAGACATTGGTTTTGGCTATGGTTGGGGGTATGTCCCAGCGGATATTGTTTTACTTTTGGTTAGAGGCTTTGTGGAACTACTATGGGTTGGTATGGGCGGTGTCGGTAGTGGTGTCAGCCTTAGTATTTGCATTGGGGTTAGGATTGATACTGTTTGACTGTATTTATGATTGTTCAATCCTTTTTTATTACGGACTCGTATTTGGTTATGGTTTTGTTTTGGTATGGTTATTGGTAGGATTCTGGATGGTTGGACTTGCTTGGGTTGGTCACGGTCATTGACCTATCCCAGAGTCCAGAATTGTACAAAAATGATATCTCGTTATATGTTCATAATTCCTGGTTGGACTAGGGATGCCCATTACGACAAGGCCCTAGTTCGGGTCGTGTCACATTACTTCTTGATTAATGGCCTATTCTAGTATTGTGTTGGAATTTAATGGCATACTTCATGATTTTAACCATGAATAAATGCAAGTTCATGAGCAAATTTTGTTGGATTTGATTATTTTTATATCTGATGAGTAGGAAAATATGCTAAGGCAAGAAACAATATGAGTTATGTTGAATAAAAGGGACTTGGCGACAAACGTAACGGTTTGTTAACCCAATAACAAACCATTGTCTCAAGTGTCGTTCTCAAACAGAATGAAATATGTAAGAATTAAGAAGTCACCTATTGATGATCTATCACTCCGAGCATCACTAAACAAGAATAGGATGCTAAAGTCATGACCTGTCTTACAAGTGATGATAGAACCTACGTTATCTCGCCTGTAGGTAAGCCAAATTGTAGCCCTGAGTTATGAGCAATGACCAATTTCGTGGGAAATAGCTTAAAAAGTTGTAAACCAACAATTTAATACTTCTAATAAGGAAAAGGCAATAGATATAATCAAAGATATATAAAATATAGACAACCATCTCACGGCCTAGTAATATCGGTACAAGAGAAACTACTAATATACTACAAGTTCTGAAATAATTAATACAAGCTATCTCGGAAACAAAAACTAGACATAGATAAAGAGAAGGAAAAAGGGTAACTCCGACTCCAAGAGCTCACCCAATTTCCAAAATCCAATCATAGCACAATCGTCGAATTAGTGGAGACAACTAGTACTCGAATCTGTACCAAAAAGGTATAGAAACATAGTATTAGTACCAAAACCATAGGTACTCAGTAGGCATTATCGGCCAACTGAGCTAAATTATGATATGAATACGATAAAATGCAAGATGAAATAAGTTAAGTCAAGGAAAAAGGGAAGACCTAGAAATAAACTCAACACTGTTGTGCATAACTGAATTAATAAATTCGAGATGATAATGTAAAGATCATACAATTATATCTACTAAATAGGCTCCCATAAGCCAATAAGTGTGGAAAAATAAATAACTCAATGCAGGCCCCATAAGCCTAAAGGGTACAATCAAAGGAAAGTAAATAACCGGGAAACGATAATCTACTAACTATCCTGCCATGATCGAAAATCCAACTATACCATATCACATCATAAACGACTCTCAATTACTGGAGTTAAACTGGTGCTCATATCATTAATATCAAAATCATTCGCCAGACTTGAATCAGTGCTCAAATCATCAACATCATATTCAATTGTCGGACTTGAAATGGTGCTCATATCATCAATATCATAAACAATTGCCAGACTTGAACCAGTTCTCATGTCACCATCATAATCAGTTGTTGGACTTGAACTGATGCTCATATCATCAATATCCTAATTAAATTATAAGGTTTTACCATAAATAGCATTAGCCTCCAAAATCAAGCTATTAAGTATTTAATCCACTTAATCCCATAATAAATATTTTGAAATGTAAAACGAGTGTATAAAGGTCTACCAAAACTGGCTCAGGTTTTGGCCTAAGGCGGGCCGAAGAGGACCCACTTCTAAACTTTGAAGTTCATTAGAAGGAAAATTCTACCCCAGACTAGGCTAAGGTATGTACATCTGCTTTAAGATGTTGAAAAGGACTTAATTGGCCCTAAGATAGAAATTCTACCTAAAGCATGAACAACTAAGTCAATTACGCCTAAATTACGGTTTCAAGATACCCTAAACAGTCCAACTATCCCAAATATTTGACAATCATATTTCAGACACCTAAATCCCACCCCAAATCTAACATAATATCATAAGTATACTATGAAATAGCTCAATCTATAAGGAGGGTAAACCTAGCCTACTTGGACGCTGAAGAAAAACCTGAAGAATTCGCTGAACCACTGATATTCCCTTCTAAGAAACTTCTATGAGGTTGCCACGCTATCAAAATCACAATTTACTCATCAAGATAAGAACAATGATACCCATATTGCACTATTATGCTATGGGTCCAAAATCACGTAAAATCTCATGTGGTGCCCATTTGCGAAACGTTCATTCAAAACAAACACAACGTCCCACTATGCTCAAGGAACATTAACCCTCAAAATTAGGAGTTTTTCGAGATCTAATGGGGCTAAAATCAAGACACCAAGGTTTTAGGGATTTTAGAAAAAGATGAAGGATTTAATCCTAAAATAGATGGAAGCTTACCCCAAAACCAAAGAAGAGAAGCGTAAATAATCTCCACCCAAGCTCCAAAATCGCCTACAAATATTTTTCCCAAGCTCCCATTCTTTAGGGTTCTAATATTTTGGGAATGGATGAAGAATATAGAAAAATGGGCTAAGTAGGGTATCTATACCCTTCACAGGTCCATGGGTGACGCTAAAGTGGACATTAGGCCGATTAAGCGGTGACCACTTAAGCAACCTAGTGATGCTTTCGTGATATTTGGTCGACTACGCATGTACCGCTTAAGTGGTCTCTTACCGCTTTAGTGGTAGGTTTCTTCTTTAGCGGCATTCAACTAGGCTAGTCTGACTGCTTAAGCGGTCAGATGGGTGCTTTAGCGGACCTCTGCTTAAGAGACCCAAATGGCCACTTAAGCGGGTGCACCAGCTAAAGCATTAAGTTTTATTTAGATTTTTGCATATCCCTCAGGATTCATCTGGAATCCTATATATGCAAATGGACTATGCTATCTTATAAAAATTCGATATTCCAGATTGAATGGCACAGTCAAAATTTCCATCTGAGGTTGTTTCAATAATAAATGGGTCCTACACCCCCTTTCCATTTGTTAACTTTTGGCTAATAGCCCGAAATGAGTCCGGGAGCCTCAGGACCTGGACGAAAGGTCCTCCTATCCTAAAATCGACGTTCCAGAGCTATTGGAACAGTCAAAATTAGCATACAAGGTGACTGAAATTTTTGCCTGAAAGCCAATTTGAACAAGTGAAGGCTTCAAAATAAGGAATTGGCCCTAAAAACCAAACGAACTGCCTAATAATCGAACTGTCAGTTCCAGCAAGTCATAAATGACTTGAGGCAGTAATAGGAAAGATCTAGATGGTGAAAATGAGAAGAAATATAGAAAATAACCTGAAGGGGCATTACAATATTCACTACTAAAAGAACTTTTGTCTGCCAAAATAAAGGATTAGGATGTCCCTAAAGCCTCGAACAGGTGAGGATACTGGGTCCGCATCCCACTCTTGATCTCCCAAGTAGCCTCCTCTACTAGGCGGTGCCTTCATTGAACTTTAACTATTGTAATCTCCCTAGTGCGCAACCGCCTGACATCACTAGCCAAAATAAGCACAGGCTCCTCCACGAAGGTCAATCGCTCATCCAACTAGATTGAGACCCGTCTAAGCACATGAGACGGGCCAGGAATGTATCGCCGCAACATCGAAACATACAAAATTGAAGGATAGTAGAAAAATTTAAGGATAATTCTATCTCATAAGCTACCTCACCAACTGTGCAAAGAATCTAAAGGGCCCAATATATCTATGGCTGAGCTTGCCTCTTCTTCTTAACCTCATCACACATTCATGGGTGATACACAGAGGAATACCCGATCACCTATTCCAAATCTAAATACATGAAGTCTACTATCTGTATAAGCCTTCTACCTACTCTAAGTTTCCCTCAACCTATCCTAAATCACCTTGACTCTATCCAGCGACTCTAAAAGCAAGTCAGTACCACAGGGTCTAACCTCAAAAGTCTCAAACAATCTAATTGAGGAATGACATCTCGTGCCATATAAAGCCTTAAAAGGAACCTTCTTAATATTTGAATGTAACTATTATTATACGTGAACTTCACCAAGCCTAAGTGTTATCCCACTGACCTCCAAAATCCATAACACGGACTCGGAGCATATCCTCTAGAACCTCAATAGTTCGCTCCTACTGCCCATCGATCTAGGGATGAAAGGTTGTACTAAGATCCACCTGAGTACCCAACTCCTCTTGAAAAGCTCTCCAAAAGCTAGAAGTGGACACTTAACCATAATCTAAAATGATAGATATAGGGATACTATGCAAATAGACTATCTCACGAACATAGATATGGGCTAACCTCTCGGCACTGAAGAATATCTAAATAAGAATGAAATCTGCTGACTTGGACAACCGATCCACAATGACCTAAATACCATCAAAACTGAGGAAGGTACGAGGCAAAGCACTAAAAAAGTCCATCGTAATTTACTCCTGCTTTCACTCGAGAATGTGCAACCTCTGAAACATTCCACCAGGTCTTTGATGCTCGGTCTTCACCTACTAACAACATAGGCAATAAGCTATAAAGTATGTCAATCTCTGTTTATGCCACTCCACCAATAATGTTGCCCCAAATCCCTATACATCTTAGTTGTACTTGGGTAAATAGAATATCTGGAGTTGTGTGCCTCATCCAAGATCAACTGAATCAAACCATCAACCCTTAGAACATAATTGCTTCTATCAAACCTCAAAACACCCTCTGAATATATGGTAGCCCTCTTAGACTCACCACTCAGCACCTAATCATGGATAATTCAAAGTCTGTTATCCAAAAACTAACGAATCTGAATCTACTTAAATAATGAAGACTCAATCTCGACTCTAGCAAGAATCTTGCTAGAATATGAAATATCAAGTCGCACCATTAAGTTGGCTAAGAACAACATGACCCATAGTAACATCCTCTGAGAAACTAAAATACAAGAAAAGCTACCCATACTCACCATCTTTCAGCTTAAGGCATTTTCTACTACATTCGTGTTGCCCAGATGATACAAGATAGAGATATCATAATCCTTAAGCAGCTTCATCCATCTACGCTACCTAGAATTTGGCTCTCTCTGGGTCATAAGATGTTGAAGACTACGATGATCCATAAAGGTCTCATAATGCATAATGCCTCCAAATCTTAAGAGAAAAAAATACTACCACTAACTCTAAATCATGAGTAGGGTAGTTGTGCTCATGCACCTTCAGCTGCATCAAAAGCATAAGTAATAACACAACCTAGTTGCATTAATGCACAACCAAAACCAACACCAGAAGCATCATAACACACAGTGAATCCATTACTCTCAATAAGAAGAGCCAAAATAGGAGCTGAAGTAAGAAATTCCTTGAGCTTTTCAAAGCTCGACTCACACTCTTTGGGCCATCATAAAGGAACCTCCTTCAGAGTCAATCTGATCATAGGTGCTGCAATAGTAGCAAAATTCTCCATGAACCACCTATAGTAATCGGCCAAACCAATGAAGCGATGAACCTCAGTCAGAGATGTAGGCCTGGCCCAATCATAAATGGCCTCAATCTTTGTTGGGTGTACCATAATCCAATCCTTAGGCACCACATGCCTAAGTAATGTCACCAACTCAAGCCAAAACTCACACTTAGAGAATTTGGCAAAAAGTAAATAATATTTCAAAGTTTGGAGCATAATCTTCAGATGTTGCGCATGCTCCTCTCTACTCATCAAATACACAAGGATGTCATTGATGAAAACAATCACAAAGGAAACCAAATAAGGCCTGAACACTCGGGTCATCAAATCAACAAACACAGTTAGGGCATAAATCAACCAGAAAAACATCACTAGGAACTCATAATGACCATAACGGGTTCTAAAGGTTGTCTTCGGGATACCCTCAACCCAATTCCTAAACTGATGGTAATCGGACCTCAAATCAATCTTAGAAAACATTATTACACCCTGAATTGGTCAAATAAATCATCAATGCAAGGCATAGGATACTGGTTCTTCACCGTCACTTTATTAAGCTGCCTATAATCAATACACATACTGATGGAGTCATCTTTCTTCTTTAACATAGGATCTTCTCAAGGAGACATACTCGATCTAATAAAATACGTACCAAGAAGATCCTGAAGCTAGGAATTGTCAAGACCCAAAATACAAAGGGTCATGATGGCACTTATTGCGGCGAACCTTGACAAGTAATTCTTTCACCTAAATTGATACATAAGAGGGAAAAGACAATAATAACCCCAGGGTAAGGCCTCAAGAATGAAATCAAACCAAAACAATATCACAATGAAGAAAGACACATAACCAAAATACCATATATTCCCAAAACCTAGTGTCAATATGTAAGAACTACTAATACAATTCAAAAATCTAATACAAGGACAACCAAAATAGGATACAACTTTGTCTCTGAAATATAATAAAGGCCTAGACTAATGTAGATAAGATAGAAGTGATCTTCGGATGCCTGAAATCAACCACTACCTTGAAAGCTCCAAAAGTCGCCCAAATCAACCAAGCTGGGGTGTACTTAAACTAGGACCTACATCGAAAGGACGTATTTGGTGTGAGTATGGTCCACTTATACTCAGTAGGATCATAGGTCGACCAAGAAAAGTATATAATAAAAATACAAAATACACATAAAGGGAACGTTACCTGCAATCAGAAAATATCCCACAATGGTAGCCCAGACCGCTAGCACTAACGGTTCAATAATATCCACATATAATACAACAAAAAACTAGACAAGAACACGAGTATACATTTATACCACATATGAGCAAAGGAACAAGGAGAACAACGTATACTAAAACATCAAGTACAAGTAAGAGAAGATAGAATTATGTATACATAAGTCAAAATAACATCACAAGCATAATAGCTTAAATACAATAAATATGATGATGATGATGTAATGCACAATGTTGTCACACAACCTCAAGGTCGTCGCACAGCCTCTGAGACCATTGCATAGTCTCTATATACACTTACAGAGCTAAAGCTATAAAACGTAGGACCCATAAGGGGTTCATCAATATATATATCATATCTTCTCCCCAGCGCATCCCTTGGGGAGAGTTTTATAAAATGTCACAATATCTCTTCCCTAGCACATCCTTTGAGGAGAGTTTTAAAAGGTCTTGCTAGTGTTTCCTAATATTTCTGCGATGGTAATATTTATTTTATGAATGAGTATGATATGAGGATGTAATTCTTATAATTAATCACAATGAGTATTTCCATAACCAACCATATTAGTATTTCTACAACCAACTAATATGCCAATAACGTGAGCCAATATCCATTCAATATATCCAACCATTCATGAATTTTCACGTGATTGATATGCCAATAGATTATGAATATATCACAATACACATTTGGTACCACAATATGCTTTTCATAAAAAAAAACACAATTATTCTCATTTATATAGGCTATCAATATCACATAGGACCCAATACAGTCACACATGGCACATAATATATCAAGTCCGCCACATAATACCACATATAGGCCCACATATGGGAAAAACATAATAAGATAGCCATTTTCATGCTTAGCTCCCAAACTCTTAACATGCATTTTGCATATAAATTAACTACCCAACCCAGTCTGAAAGAGTTAAGCCATAACCTATCTCGAATGCCAAAACCGGTCTGCTATACTTTAATCTTGAAGCCCTAATCCTCACGAAATAACTCAAAATCAACTAAAACATCAAAGTACAGAATTTATGCATCAAAAGAAAGCCAACAACACACATATTACCTAGTTCCAAGTCAGGGTCAAAGTGGACCCCCAAAATGGGTTTCTCAAAAAAGGAAAAAATCATAATTTTGATTCAAAAATATGTTCTCCAGGTTTTAGGTGTCTACAGCTGAAAACCCAATCAAAAATGAATTTAAAACGAGGTTCAAATCAAAGAAAAAATATTTTAAACTTTACCAGGTAAAATCTTTCAAATCCGTTTAAAAATTAATATTTGAAAATATTTTGAAGATGAAATTAAGGAAAAAATAGTAATTATAGGATTAGGAACATTTTTCAAGCGAAAAGGTGTTGAATTGGGGCTTAATTCAAAGAAATACAATTTTGGGCCTTTGGATCATTGGGCCAAATCCCCAATTTCCACTTCTAAATTTGAATTAAAACAAGAATCTAATGTTAAAAATGGGAAAAAATAGTTAAAATTGGTGAATTGGAGCTTACTCAAGCTTAGAAATGGAGAAAGTTGCTTAAAGCCACGAACGCTAAGCTCAAAGTCTCAAAAATGGTGAAAAATGATGAAACCAGGTATATACATACCTAGGTTCTGTGATCGCAGACCTCGGGTTGCGACCGCAGTACCCTGACAGACGGAGGTTTCGCAATCGCAGACAAGGGTTGCGATTGCAGCATCACCTCTGTTGGCCTAATCGTGATTGCAATTCTTAGTTCGTAATTGTGGGTGCACCAGCTGGGGATTTGGTTCAATCCAAGTCTCCGCAGGCCCCTTGAGATTCATTCGGGATCCCGACAAACTCTGTAACCCTATCAAATTCGGCGTTCCAAACTAAATAACAATATCATAATTTCCAAAAAAACACCATATTCACAAAGTTGACCCCCAAAACCCAAAATCACAACTTTCCAAACAAGGTTCAAAATGAGATTTAAAAGCCATAAAAACACAGCAAATATATTACCACCCTAAAATTGACATTTCAGAGCTGCTGGTGCATTTTATTTTTTCATATGTCATACAGATCAAAACATATTGACTGAAGTCACACATAAGGCTCTCAAAGCCTTCGAACACCACAATATAGAACAAATGACACCAGAATACATCGAGAACTATGCCAATCATCCCCACACCACAGAATTACCATAATGAAACTATAGGGAGGGGTAAAATAGTTAAATCACACAAAAACACATATTTTACTTATTTTATCCAAATTTAAGTCGTTACAAGAATCCAACTCCTCAGGCTCAGCATAAGTTATACGGTAAGGTGCCATAGAAATAGGTCAAGTATCAGGTTCAAGATCAATAACAAACTCAATATCATACTAGGTTGATCATTAGGTAAAATATCAGGAAACTTATGAACCGTAGGAACAGAGTCTAATGACGGACTCTCCAAACTAACATCATGAATATATGCGAGATAAGACTCGCAACCCTTGAAATAAGCCTCTTAGCATGAATATAAGAAATAATCCCTATAGGCTTGCGACTAACTGTTTCCTACCACACGACTGGGGGTATGTTGGGCATGGAAAAGGTAACGGTCTTGTCAAAATTATCTAGGACTACATGATAGTGGGATAACCAATCCATGCCTAGAATCCCATCAAAATCCACCATGTCCAACATAATAAGATCAACATGAGTATCAAAATCTTGCACAGTCATAACACATAATCTGAAAACCTGATCTACTACTAAAGAATCACCCACAAGAGTAAATATACATACTGGCATGGATAATGAATCCCAAGATAACTCTAATTGTTGGGCATAATAAGCAGACACATAGGAATAAGTGGGTCTCAGATCAAATAAATCAAAGGCCGACTGGCGGCACACCAAGATCATACTTATGATAACAACATCCGTAAACTCAGTTTTAGGTCTACTAGGTACTACATACAATTGACCACGCTCGCCATCTGGCTAGGCTAAGGATCAATATCTTGTCCTGCCTGCCTGAGAACCTTCATAATTACCCTGGGAACCACCCCTATAACAATACATACCACCTCTAGTTGAGGGGTAAACTATTTAATAGGTGGAACATCCTAAGCTGAAGAAATCAATACTCTACAACTGGGCACTCTCACGTGAAGTGACCAAAAACTCCACAAATATGACATGCCCTATGAACTATACCAAAACTAGAAGATTTAGTTAACCTAGAATAACCAACATGACTAGAATATCCAGATGATGAACCCCTCACAAACTAACCACTATCTTGGCCAGGATGATCACTGACACTAGATTGACCACTGTGAATAATATGGAGCACAACTTGATGATGTGTTATAGAAATATAGCACTTTCAATGCTTAAAACTATGAAAATATGCAGTTTCTGAGGTTGTTTTGTTAGATAAGATGCATTTTAGGTATGTTTTGCATAAAATCATGTTTTGGACACAAAGTTCATGAAAAAAATGAAAACAAGGTGATTTTCGCAACTTATGGGAGCAAATATAGATGTTTGAGACACTTTCTAGGTTCTTCGTGACCAAACCATGTGCGAGAATAAAAGAAGAGCTTACAAGATGACTCTCGACACCTACTAAGTCAACATATCGAATAGAAGTGGTACAAAGCAAGTGTCAAAAGTCCAAAATCTTGAGAACTAACCTGCAATAAATTTTGGTCTGGTACTTACGGTCGCCACTTGCCCCCTCTCTGGAGGTTACAAGTACTACCTACACCCAAGGAGAGGGCGCAAGTAGGGACCATAAGTGGTCACGACCCTCTTATCTCCTATTTTGTTTGGGCTTTGATTTTAAAGTTTTCTTATGTACTATAAATACCCTTTTTGTGTTTTTTAGTAGTAGTTATGTACTTTTGATATTTATAAACATATTTTGATTTCGAGAGTCGATTTTAATTTTGAAATTCTCTTGTATCAACTACAGTTGATTAATTCAGTTATAGTTTTAGGTTTTCTACTTCTTATTATTATGATTTCATATATGCTTTCAATCATGAATGTTGTTGATTACTTCACAAGCATGAGCGGCTAAAAACCTATAACTAGTGTTGTGCAAACCCTGGCGGATTGATGAAGTAGGGGAAGTGCTATCATTGTTCTGAACTGATACTCATGTATGCATTACTTTATATTCACTATAATACTTTTCTTAATGGGTGCACACATTAAGATCCCGCCTAGATTATTGCTACTTACTCCAAAAGAGGAGTAATGACTAGGAAAAGATAAAGACAATAGTAATTTGGAGTTTAAATGTCAATCCACGGTTTTAGATTTTATCTTAGTAAGATGGTTAGATTTCATCTAACAACTAGAGAATCAAAAGGTAATAGTTAACTGGGATCAAGATAAGGGTTAGTAAGGCGACATCCTGAGACTCAAAAGGTAAAGGGTGAAATCCTTCTGCTTGTCTAAATAACTGTAGAAGGTACATAACTTATCGATTCTATATGTAAGGTATCGGGTTTCTTCAACAAAGCATGATAAGCCTATGAAGTTGAGAAGCATGGGGGGACCACAATCCTATCACGACTGATTATAACCGAAGTTGATATTTGCTACTAGTTCGACATTGATCTTCAAATACCCCCATTTACTTTTCCAGTTTCACCTGTTGATTATAATAGCTGAGAGCCACGATTTCACATATTCCCTTAGGATTCGACCCCAACCTCTGTTGGGTTACTATATTTGGTGCAAGCGTAAATTTCATGTCACTTTCTATTTATAGATAGTTGGTCTTGGGAGCCACCAAATCAATAATAATGTGACTACTGATGGTTGATTATTTAGTCAAGAGGCATGTGGAGCTCTTATGTGATTTGCTAGTAAAGACGGAAAACTTTATCTTTCCTGATGACTTTGTGATCTTGGATTGCAAAGAAGATTTTGGTTCTTATAATCATAGGAAGGTTGTTCTTAGCTGCAGGCAAAGGTTTGGTTGATATGGAGAGCAATGAATTTAAGTTCAGATTGAACAATGTAGAGTTTGTTCAATATTTATCAGTCCATAAAATAACTAAGGGACATGAGTGTTGTCTCTATGATCAATGTTGTTAATGATGGAGTGATTGAGGTACCTATTGAGCAAAGGCTTCCAGTTGAAGCTTTAGTTGCAGTAATAATGAATTTCAATGTTGATGACACAAGGAATAGGATGATATAATAAAGGCCTTGATCGGTATGGGATCTTATTCTTATGTCCCAAAGAAGTTAGCTTAGACTTGAAAAGTAGACTAACTCCTCCAGCTAAACCTTTAATCTATGGCCCACTAGTTTTAGAGCTGAAACTTTTGCCTAGTCACCTCCGTTGTGCCTTTCTAGATTCAAATAGGTAAATGGTAGGTTAAAGCACTGGTGTTAGTGTTGAGGCAGTTCAAAGGGGAAATTGGATGGATCATTGCTGACATAATTGGGATCCCTCCAGGGATATCAACTTCCTAGATTTGGTTAGAGAAAGACTTCATTCCAAGCATAGAGCATCAACACAAACTTAATCCACTAATTGAAAAGGTGGTAAAGAAAGAAACTATTACGTGTTTAAATGCAAAGGCAGTATATCCCAATTTAGATAACAAGTGGGTAAGTTTGGTGCAGTGTATTCCCAAGAATGGAGGTATGATTATGGTACCAAATGAGCAAAATGAGTTGATCCAATTGAGGCCAGTCACAAGTTGGTGGGTATGCACAGATTATAGGAAATTGAACTCTTGGACAGTTAAAGATCATTTGCCAATGCCATTCATGGATTAGATGTTAGACAAATTAGCATGCAAAGGTTAGTACTATTTCTAAGATGGTTATTTTGGGTATAACTAGATTTTCATTGTACTGGAAGATCAAGAGAAGACAACTTTCACAAGCCCTTATGAAACATTTGCATTCAAGCGCATGTCATTTGGGTTGTTGACACGACCCGATATGAGGCCTTGTCGTAATAGGCGTCCTAAGTCCGACCGGGATAGGATACCACCTTCATTACCCACCAAAACTCTAGTTGCCTACCCTAAGTTAGTTGAATTTCGAACATATAACAAGATAGTGTAACTATCCAGAATACAGACTCTGTGATAGGTCTATTACTAAGACCGACCCAACTGACTCCAACCGTTCCATACCAACCGTCCAACCATACCAAGCCAAACCAAACCATAGATCCAACCATAACCAAATAAATTCCATTAATAATTAAATAATTCCAAAATGAAATACGATGGAAAAATGAGAAATTTTGTCTAATGAGGTCAGCCCTAATACTAATGCTAATACTAAGGCAGACACCAATACCGATTTCGCCCATTCCAACCTATAGTAGTTCTACAAAAGCCTCTAACCAAAGGAATACAAATATTTGGTTGGGATATGCCCCCAACCATAGCCAAAACCAGCATCTATAAATAGTCTAAAGTATGACATAACATCCATGAAATGGAGCCTTCCGAATAGATGAAAGCTCACCACTTCAACCCAAAGCTGACCCCCGAGTGTCTGAAATCTAAGGAAAGGGAGTAGAATGGTCGGTTACAACACCCCGAAGATGGGTTAGCGGGTGAACGCTAGCATGAACTCAGGATAAGCATAAAATAATGACAATTATGAAACAAAGTAAAACCATCCATATGCACAAAACCCATACATATATATATAACTATGTCGCGAAAGGGACCCAGGTTTAGCATGTTATTTAAAACCTTTACCTGGGTTGTGTAGCTTTGTTGTCCTAAACCACCCATGGTCTATATGGATTCAGCTCCCCCTGCTGAAAGGGCCTCAGTGCGTGAAGCCACACAACCAGGGAAGAAAACCTAGGATGACTAGTACATCGCCCAAAATATAAAGTGATACATCATGCACACGGTCACTAGGACCAACCTCAGATTAGCAAATATAAGTTTCCAGTCTCGATCCCCCCGGGACCTCCACCTTCCATGGCTTTACTACACATACCCCTTTTTAAGCCCAATTAAAACCATTTTCCAACCAAACCATTATTCCATTATTATTAACAAAGGCTATTAGTAGTGGTATCGTCATACCAACTATAACTTAAAAGTATTATCCGTAGCCAATCCTTAGGGGATTCCCATATACCCCACATGATTTCCAATTAAAGTAAAACCATGGCTACCAAGGCCATTTATTTCCAATCCATTCAAACCACTTAAACCGTTCATATCATTTGGGGTTCCATTACCAAGTTTAAACCATGCATAAGTTCCACAGAAAAACCAATATTATAGTGAAAGCATTGTTATAGGCATTTTATCAAATACATAAAGGGTATAATATTTCCAAAACCAAAGTCCATTACCAAAGAACCATTCCCATGCAACCAATTATCCAAAACCACCATTAATGCATATAAAATAATTAAAACATGGGAAAACCCTAGCTTCCTTTACCCAAGAACTTTAGAGAGAATTTAAGAGTGTTCTCCAAGTGTTTAAGAATAGAATAATAGGGCAAATAACCTCCCAAGTGAAATATAATTCATGGGACCTTATTAGGATAAGTGAGGAAATATCCAGATTGCCCTTACTTAAACTTCATTAAATTCCCATCATAGGGTACCACTGACCCTTATGAGTCATACCCAACCTGTACAAGTGGTACCTACCGCTCGTACCTTAGGCTTCCTCCTTGGACCCAACACTGTCAAAGGTACGACACACCAAACACAAGTCATATACGGATGTACGACTAGTACCCATAAACTCTATCCCTGGTAGAATAGAATCCAGGAGATTTGAATACTTACCACCATACGAGTCTTGGGTACGGCTCGTACCCTGGCTTACGTGTCATGGTGAGCCACTTGTACTTAGATCCAACTTAAGTTACAAAGTCTAAGGTTAAGTAAAGTAACCAAACAACCGGTACCCAACTATACGACTTGTACCACCTAAATCGTACCTATTCCAGTAACAACATCAATCCCACTAACCAATACTATTCAACATATGACTGGACCATACCACCCGTACCTAAGTGTACGACTTGTTCCTCTAAGTCGTCTATTGCCCAGAATCCAGAAATCAAGAAATTTTCTAAGGTCCAGAAACCAGGGTGTTTCAGTCTCCCCTACTAGGAACATTCGTCCCTAAATGACGGATAAGGTAGAGGTAACCACATCCACGAGTAATTTGCATTATCAAATATATTTCTAATCTTTAACAAAGTCTGAAAATAAAAAGGCAAAGATATTAATCTTTACTTTAACAAACTTAGAGAATAAAGATGTGTTGAAGCACATACCTTTTGCACGAATCTCAGAAGCAGAAAACAGATGTGGATACTTGGACTTCATGTCCTTCTCCTCTTCCTATGTAGCTTTTTCCACCTTATGTTTTCGCCATAAAACCTTAACTGAGGCCACATCCTTGGTTCTCAACCAACAAACCTACCTATCAAAGATCTTAATCGGGACCTCTTCATAAGACAGAGAGTCTGAGATACCAACCCCTCTAAAGGAATAATCGAAAAAGGATTGTTCCCTTTTTTACCAAACCGCATTACTCCCTTCATGGAAGATACCTTGAGGAACACCCTATCCCCAACCTTAAACTCTAAGTCTCTATACCTCATATCCGTATAGGACTTTTGGTGACTTTGGGCAGCCTTAAGCCTATCCTAAAACACCTTCACCTTTACCATAGCCTGATAGACCAAATCCAGACTGAATATATCCTCTAGACCAAGCTCAAACTACCTAATAGAAGATCTACACCTCCTACCATACAGTGCCTCAAAAGGGGCCATACCAATACTAGAATGATAGCTATTATTGTAAGCAATCTCTACCAAAGGTAGATGCTCAACCCAATTGCCACCATAATAAACCACACATGCCCGAAGCATATTCTCCAATGTCAGAATAGCCTTTTCTGCTTGTCCATCCGTCTGAGAATGAAAAGTAGTACTCAGACTTACCTTAGTACCTAATCTCTTCTGAAAAGACCACCAGAAATGAGATGAAAACTGCGTACCACAATCAAAGATAATCAAAAAAAGTACCCCATCCAGCTTCACAATGTCCTGAAGATAAAACTTCGTATAATCCTCTGCGGAAAAGTTAGTCCTCACTGGCAAGAAGTAAGCAGGCTATGTCATTCTATCCACAATAACCCAAATCGAATCAAATTAGTTTCGAGATCGAGGAAAATCAGTTACAAAATCCATATTGATTACCTCCTATTTCCATTTGGGCAAATCAATTTCTTGATACAACCCACCTGGATTTATGTGCTCAACTTCAACTTGTTGACACACCAAGCACTTGGCGATAAAATTAGCCGCATCCTTTTTCATACCATTGCACTAATAGATCTTTTTGAGATCGTGATACATCTTAATAGATCTGAGATGTACAACATAGCGCGATTCATGCGCCTTATCCAAGATCCTTTGCCACAACCCATCAACATCAGACATTTACAACCTCCCTTGGTACCTTAAAGTACCATTACCACAGATCTCGAAAACCATTAACTTTTCCCCACCAACATCACTCTTGATTTTTATCAAGATAGGATCTAGCACTTGTTTATCCTTAACCTCTGCACCAAGAGACGACCGAACCACTTCCTATACCATCACCTCACTATCCTCAATGTCCAAAAGACGAACTCTAATATTAGCCATGCGGTGAATATATTTCACCAATTTCCCCTTTCCTTCCTTCACATGAGCCAAACTCCCCATGAATAACCTACTAAGAGCATCAGTAACCACGTTAGCCATACCTGGGTGATAGTGAAGACTCATGGCATAGTCGTTGAGAAGCTCCAACTATCTCCTTTGCCTGGGATTTAGGCCTTACTTACTGAACCCATACTATAGACTCTTATGATCAGAAAAAATGTATACATGCACTCCATACAAATAATACTGCCAGATTTTCAAAGAAAAAACCACCGCCAATTGCTCCAAATCATGAGTAGGATAATTCCTCTCATACACCTTCAACTGTCTAGAAGCATAGGCAATCACCTTCCGTGCTGCATCAAAACACAACCAATTCCCACCCTATATGTATCACAATAAACCACAAACCCCTCACTGCCCTCAGGCAATATCAAAATTAGAGCCGAAGTTAGCTTATCTTTCAACTTTTCGAAACTCCCCTCACAAGCATCCGACCAAGAAAACTTTACCTTTTTCTAAGTCAACTTAGCAAAGAAGTAGCTATCATCTAAAAAAATTCCACAAACCGCCAATAATACCCAGGGAAACCCAAGAAGCTCTGAATATCGGTTGGAGTCGTGGTCTAGGCCACCTTTTAACCATAACTACTTTTTGAGGATCTATCATAATCCCCTCACTAGAAATAATATGACCAAGAAAAGTTACAGCGTTCAGACAAAACTCACATTTAGAGAACTTGGCATACAACTATTGTTTCTTCAAGGCCTTCAATACCACACAAAGGTGATTAGCATAATCTACCTCACTCTTGGAATAAACCAAAATATCATAACCTGTTCATCAAGTTCTTAAATTCCGCTAGAGCATTTGTTAAACCAAACGACATCAGCAAGAATTCAAAGTTCCCATACCAAGTACGAAAAGCCATCTTAGGGATATCCTCTTCCCTAATCTTAAGATGATCATACCTAGACCAAAGATCTATCTTAGAGAAGAACTTAACACCTTGCAACTGATCAAATAAGTCATTTATCCTTAAAAGAGGATACTTGTTCTTAACCATTACCTTATTCAACTACCGATAGTTAATGCACATTCGAAGGGAACCATCCTTCTTGCACACGATCAACACCGATGCACCCCACGGGGATACACTAGGATAAATAAAGCCTTTATCCAGAAGATCCTTAAGTTGCTTCTTGAGTTCCTTCGACTCAGTCGGAGCTATTCTATAAAGAGGAATAGATAATGGATGAGTGTTCGAAACCAAATCAATACCAAACTCTATTTCCTTATCCAGAGGAACACCAGGAAGATCATTCGAAAAGAACTGAGGAAACTCATTTATTACCGAAACCAAATGTAAAGAAGGACCTTCCGAGTTAGAATCTTTAACCCAGACTACGTGATAAAGACAACCTTTAGAGATTAACCTTTAAGCTCTAAGATAAGAAATAAACCTCCCCCTAGGAGCTAGGGAACCACCCTCCCACTCTATAACCGATTCACCAGGGAACCTACAGACAACTTTATGGGTTCGACAATCCAAGAATACGTAACAAAAGTGTAACCAATCCATCCCCAGAATAACATCAAAATCCACCATATTAAGATCAAAAAAATCTACCAAAGTCTGCCTACCACTAACAAATAGCACACACACCCTATAGACTCTTTTAGCAATAACTGAGTCATCTACCGAGGTCGAAATAGTAAAAGAACCTGAAACAACCTCATGTTAAAACCCAAAACATACAGCCACGTATAGGGTCATATAGGAAAGAGTGGACCCCGGATCAAGCAAACAATGCACATCACGAGAAAAAAGTTGTGACATACCAGTAACGACATCATGTGATACCTCAGATTCCTGCCATAATGCAAAAGCATACAACCTATTCCCACCAGTGTCGGTACTAAAAGTAGGAGCAGAATGGAAACCGCACCATTAGGCGCAGGAGTAGAAGATGAAGCAGCCAGAGCTTTGATCGCTCCCAAAGCTCCCTTACCAACCGGATAATTCTTAAGCATATGACCTGGCTGGCCACATTTAAAATACTTGTCCCTTCTTTTCTCATAATAACCCCAATGAAGATGATTAAAAACCAGTAAGGAGGGCATGAAGAAGCCGATTGACCCCCACTTGCCTGAGATTGGGCTCTCTATTCTCAAAAGTTATCACCACCTTGCTGATGCCTATCACCCGACTGCCTCAAGTAAAGTGTGCTAATAGTAAAGAAGGAACCAAAACTTCTCCACTTTTTTTTAACTATTTACTCTTATCCCAACCACCTAGCGACTGAGCACCTCTCTAATCAGAAAACCTGCTTCTCTTACCCTGTCTATTTCTGAACTCTGCTTATTTTCTCTTCTCATTCTTCATTTGTTTCATGTGGACAACTAACCTCAAAATTTCTATATCCTTGATTAGTAAAGCAATATTGCTTTCCAAGATCAAACCCTGAGATAGCCTAGAAGCAAACTTTCTCATCCTCACCCTCATGTTAGCCACCAAATAAGGAGCATACCTTGACAACTGATTAAATTTCAAGGCATATTCCTTGACAGACACTGTCCCTTGCTTCAGATTCAGAAACTTCTCCATCTTTACTTCCCTCAGCTCTTAAGGAAAGAAACAATACAGAAAAGCACCAGAAAAAGAATCCTATAAAGATGACTCCACATATCCTTTATCCTAATCCCACTTCTCGTACCATTGGTACGCAACATCTTTGAGCTAATCCCACATAACCTTCCACATTTGTGGTCCGCATCACCCTGAACATATTCTCCATTTCATCCAAGAAACCCTAAGGATCCTCCTCCACCTTTATATTAGTAAAAATAGGAGGATTCAGTTTCATTAACTGGCAAACCTTTGTGGCCTCCGCAGATAACCCACCAGATGTATACCGCTCAACCCGAGCAGCAACCAACTGAGAAATAGTATGAATAGACATGATAAATTCTGTATTAGTCATCTTACCCTGGGGAGGACTAGTAGCAATCAAAGGAACTCCATAACAATCATGGATAGGACCCTGAGATCGAAGACGAACTCTAGACGTAGGACGTACCCCATTAATATTGTCCCCAGATGGGACTGAAGAGTTTTCTTGTGTTTAAGATCTATGAGGTATGATATGAAAGACTAGAAAATAAGGATTAAAGAAGATTCCAGGACTTAGACTCCAAGCTTGAAAATAGAATACCAAGAAAGTGAAATATTCCTAAATGTCCTGTAGCCTCTCTTTTATGAGTGGGGTGGGCTACACATCCCTAAAAGAGACTCTACCAGACACGGCTTTGTAGAATCCTAATTAACCATAAACCTAAAGCTCTAATACCAACTTGACATAATCCGACTTGGGGCTTTGACGTAATGGGCATCCCAAGTCCAACCAAGACCGAAGACTATCCCCGTTACCTACCCAACCTCCAGTTGCCTGCCCTGAGTTGGCTGAATTTCAAACATATAATAAGATAGCGTAACTATCCAGATTACAAACTCTGGGATAGGTCTATTACCGAGATCGGCCAAACCGAGTCTGACCATCCTGTACCAATCGTCCACCATACCAAGCCAAACCAAACCATAGATCCAACCATAACCAAATAAATTCCATTAATAATTAAATAATCATAAAATAAAATATAATGAAACAGTAAGAAATTTTGTCCAATGAGGTCAGCCCTAATATCAATGCCAATACTAATGCTAACATCAATACCGATTCCGCACATTTCAAACCATAGTAGTTTTACAAAAGCCTCTAACTAAAGGAATACAAATATTTTGACATGCCCCCAACCATAGCCAAAACCAATATCCATAAATAGTCCAGAGTATGAAATAACATCCATGAATAGAGCCTTCTGACTATATGGAAGCTAACCACTTTAACCTAAAGTTGTCCCCTAAGTGTTTGAATGCTAAGCAGAAGGAGTAGAATGGCTGATTCTTGTATCGCGTAGGGATACCACCGCTCGAAGAAGGGTTAGCGGGTGAATGCTAGCATGAACTCAGGATAAGGATAAAGTAATGCCAATTATAAAACCAAGTAAAACCATCCATATGCACACAACCCATACAGATATATATGGGTTTAGCATGCCATTTAAAACCTTTACCTAGGCTATGTAGCTTTGTCATCCTAAACTACCCATGGGCTATATGGGTTTAGCTCCCCTACTAAAAGGGCCCCATGCATGAAGCCGCACGACCAGGGAAGAAAACTTGGGATGACTAGTACATCCCCCAAAATATAAAGTATGACATCATTCACACAGTCACTAGGACCAAACCTCACATCAAAAAATAGGAGTTTCCAGTCTTGATCCTCCTAGGACCTCCACCTTTCATGGCTTTGCTACACACCTCCCTCCTTTAAGCCTAATTAAAACCATTTTCCACTCAAAGCATTATTCAATATTATTAACCAAGGCTATTAGTAGTGGTATCATCATACCAACTATAACTTGCAAGTATTGTCCTTAGCCAATCCTAGGGGGATTCTCATGTACCCTACATGATTTCTAATTAAACTAAAACCATGGCCACCAAGGCCTTTTTTTAATCCATTCAAAACCATTTAAACCATTCATATCATTTAGGTTTCATTGCCAAGTTTAAATCATGCAAAAGTTCCACTGAAAAACCAATATTATAGTAAAAGTATTGTCATAGGTATTTTATCAAACACATTGAGGGTATAGTATTTCCAAAACCAAGGTCTATGACCAAAAAACCATTCCCATGCAACCAAATATACAAAACCACTATTAATGCATATAAAAGCAGAATTTAAACATGAGAAAATCATAACCAAGCATTTATAACCAAAACCCTCAAAATATATTTGGAAACCCAAAATCATACAACATTCAAATCATGAAAACATTATACAAAACCATGCCTTTAGTTCGAAGCAACAATGAGGGAAGAGAACATGCCTTAAACAAAAATAGTGATGGAGAGAAATCACCAAGACAAGCCCCAATTCACTCCTTAAGATGAAATCCTAGCTTTCTTTCCCCAAGAACTCTAGAGAGTATTTAAGAGTGTTTTCTAAGTGACTAAGAATAGAATAACAGGGCAAATAATCTCCCAAGTGCAATATAAGTCATGGGACCTTATCAGGATAAGTGGGGAAATATCCAGATTACCCTCACTTAAACTTTATTAAATTTCCGTCATAGGGTACGACTGACTCTTATGAGTCATACTCAATTTGTACGAGTGGTACGCATCGCTCATACTCTAGGTTTTCCCTCTTGGACCCAAAATTGTCAAAGGTACGACACACCTAAACCCAAGTCGTATCCAAATGTATGACTAGTACTTATAAACCATACCCCTGGTAGAATAGAATCTAGGAGATTTGAACATTGACCACCATACGAGTCCTAGGTACGACTCATACCCTGGCTTACGGCTCATGGTGACCACTCTTACTCAGATTCAACTTTAGTTACCAAGTATAAGGTTAAGTGAAGTAACCAAATAATCCGTACCCAACTATACGACTCGTACTACCCAAATTGTACCCATTCCAGTAACTATATCAATCCCACCAACCAATACTGATCAGTATACGACTGGACCATACCACTCATACCCAAGTATACGACTCGTTCCCCTAAGTTGTATCTTGCCCAGAAACCAGAAATCAAAGAAATTTTCTAAGGTCCGAAAACCAAGGTATTTTAGTTGTGTAATGCACCTGTCATATTTTAGAGATGTATGATGTATATCTTTTCTTATAAAGTAGAAGGTACAATGGAAATTTTCATTAATGATATTTCTATGGTCGGCGATTCATTTGAAGAGCGCTTAGCCAACCTTTAAAAAATTTTTAGTATTGTGAAGAGGCCAATCTTATTTTGATCTGGGAGAAATTCCTTTTCATAGTAAAAGAATCCCTTGTGTTGGGCCACAAAATATCAAAAAAGGGTTAAGATTGATTGAGCTATACAGAATTCATTGCTAAGTTGTTGCCGCCAATCTCTATAAAGAGGATTTGAATATTCCTTGGTTATGTGAATTTATATAGAAGATTCATTAAAGATTCTCCAAAATAGCCAACCCTTTGTGTAAGCTATTGGAGAAAGAAGTGAAGTTTCTATTCGATGAAAGTTGTTTAAAGTCATTTTAATGCCTTAAAGAGAAGTTCACTTCGACTCCAATCATTGTTGTTCCAAATTGGTCCAAGCCTTTTAAAATGGTGTGTGATGCAAGAAGTGTGGTGCTTGGTAATGTATTGACTCAAAAGTGGAAGAAAATTTTTCACCCAATCTGTTATGCTGGTAAGACATTGAATGAGGTGCAAAAGAATTATATTGTGATCGAGCAAGAGTTGTTTGTGGTTGTATATACCTTTGGAAAATTCCAGGCATACTTGTTTGGCACAAGTGTTGTGGTACACACCGATCATGTTGTCCAAATATACCTTATAGCAAAGAAAAATGCAAAACCATGACTAATCTGATGGGTACTCTTGCTACGAGAATTTGACTTTGAAGTCAAATATCATAAATGGTGCAAAAATTAGGTGGTAGATCATTTTTTGAGACTCTAGAAAGAGAAAAAAGTGACAAATGAGATAGAGATTGATGACTCCTTCCAAGATGAGCAGGTATTAGTCGTTTTCCATGATCTTATATTTTAGTTTGCTGATATTCTATCTATCTTGTTTAGCGATATGATGCTAGAAGATCTGAACTTTCATTAGACAAAGAAATTTTACATGATCTGAATAATTACTTCTGGGATGAGTCATATCTATTTTGGCTCTATGCTGACAACTTGATAAGAATATATGTTTCAAAAGTTGAGATGTTATGTATACTAAAAGCAGGTAATTCATCCTAATTGAGGAGGGGGAAGAGGAATCATGGTGGTGCATGTACAGCTTCGAAAGTCCTATAATATGGGTATTACTGGTCCATAATCCACCAAGATGCACAAGATTTTGTCAAGGCATGTGATCAATATGGCAGGGAGCCATATCCCGAAGGCATGAGCTACCTATGACCCTAGTTCTTAAAGTTGAATTGGTTGATATATATGAAATAGACTTTATGGGTCCTTTCATAAGTTCTTTCAACCAGAAATACATATTGGTAGCAATAGAGTATATGCCAAAATGCATGTAGGTTATAGTACTATCGAAATCTGCTAAAATAAGGCTATAGTACTACCGAACAACAAGAGCAAGAGTGTGTTGCATTCCTAAAAAGGAACATCTTCTTAAGGTTTGGTACACTAAGAGCCATAATCAACGATGGAGATTCATACTTTTGTAACAAAGTATTCTGTGTTCCACTAGCAAAGTATGGAGTCAAGCAACACAAAATAGTTACCCCTTATCACCCGCAAACTAGTAATCAAGTTGAGGTGTCTAATCGGCAAATAAAATTTATTTTGGGCAAAACAGTGAATTCCATCTAAACTAATTAGGTTCAAAGCTTGATAATGCCCTATGGGCATATAGGACCACAGTGAAGACACCTATGGAGATGTCACCATACCAACTGGTCTTTGGCAAGGCATGCCACTTGCTAATTGAGCTTGAGCATAAGGCCTTACAGTCGCTCAAGAAGCTCAACTTGAGTTGGAGTAACGCCTCAAACTTAAAGTCGAGGTGAACAATTGATTACTTACAACCCCAAACTTGAGAGTGCTCTTAGGAGAATAATGAATGCATAAGAACGTGAAAAAGCAAGGCTACAATAGGTTGTTGATGCTCAGGCTAGGGCTAATAATCAACATGCAAATAATAATGAAAATAATGGAATTATTGGTGGTGAAATCAATGCACAGAATATTGACAATGTTGCCCCTGTAAATCCACACCATCATAAAAGAGCTAAGAAAAATGAGAAACAAGCTATGCCTTTGATATCGATATGGAAGTGATGCTAACTTCGATTGTATTAGTTTCACTAGGGTCGTCGTCCCTTCACTACTAGCTCCTGCAACTAATTTCAATATCACAAACACCATTATCCAGTTATTGAACCTGAAAGAGTTATTCAGTGGTGTAGATGGAGATAATCCAAACCTTCATTTGATGAACTTTGTCGGGGTTTGCAAATTTTATGAGCTACCCGAAATCAGCAAAAATATTATTCAATTGCATTTGTTTCCTCTTTCATTATTCGGAGAGGCAACCTTATGGTTAAATGAGCTTCTACACGTCTCCATCACGAACTGGATGGAGCTAAAGACTATTTTCCTGGAAAGGTTCTTTCCACACTCTAAAATGTTGCAACTGAGGGATAAGATCAATAACTGAGGGTAACTGCCTAGTAAAGCACTATATGAAGCATGGTTGCATTTCAACGAAAAGCTAAAGCAATGTCCCAACCATAAGCTAGGGGATAAAAATTTGATGTTGACTTTTTATAGGTCCTTGAACTCTATGACAAAATTGATAGCTGACATTATGACTGGATGGTCGTTCATATCCCAAACTTTTGACTTTTCACTTATAAGCCAAAAGTCATACGTTAGAAATCCTAACTTATGACAGTTGATTTATTTTTATCATTTTAGCATAAAATCAAGTGTTTATGAGAACTTTATAAATTTATCTTAAGACTCTAAAAGTGCTTAAAAATTATTTTAACTTAAAATACTTGAAATAAGCTAATCCAAATAGGCTCAGTTGTTTAAAAAAAAGAACTTTTAATTTAAGAAATCTTTTTAAAGAAAAGTAAAATAAAGTTCATTATCAAAATTAAAAATTATTACTATTATATAAAAGAGTGCAGAAGCACACACATGTTCGTCATCGTATCCGGGATCGGACATTGAAAGAAAAGGCTAGCGAGATAGATGACTAAAGGTTGATCATATTTGTCTCTTACTAGTAAAGAGTCAACACGTGTGCTTCTTGCCATTGCTCTATATGTTAAAGGCAATTTTGTCATTTTATTATTAATGGTATTTTAATGATATTGTACAAGTGCACTTTATATGGTTATACTTTTGCGATTTTGGACAAAAAGTCCAAACCATATTCTATTTACTACTTGGGTCAGCCAACAACTTGTAGTTATCTTTTCTGTCGTATGTGTCTCATTTTATTTTCTCTATATTTGTTTGGAATAGCGTTTTGATTTTCTTCTTTGGTTTCATTTGATTGGAATGTTAACTAAAATTTGCATTTTCCATGCAATTGATTGAAATTACATATTATTAAAGATTTTTAGCTTGAACAAAATATAAAATTCTCAATTAAATTCACACGGTTTTTACCCAAATACTTTATTTGTGGTTATCTTGAATATTTGGCCTTAAACTTATTTATCTTTAATTTCTTTCCTTCATTATCACTACTAAAAAGAGGCTTGAGAACTGTCACCTCTTTGTCGACATGCCTACTTCTAGCTAAAGGCATTTGTAGAATTTTCCCGTTTCAATTTATTTATCTAACTTTTCTTTTAGTCTATTGTATATATTTTAAAATCACAGAAAAAGTATTATAAGTCACAATAATAATAAAAAAAAATAATATCTAAGAAACATACTAAAAATTGATTTGAGTATCATCAAAATTTCATTTATGCCATATAAATTGAGTTAAGAGGAGTAACATATATTATGTGAAAATTATGTAAGAAGTATTATGAATCAAAATAATTAACAACAATATGATTTACAATAACTAACGATTTTTCGTGATGATCATATTTAGTAGAATGGGAATTCAACAGTTACCAAAATTAAGCCTAATATTTAGATGAATTACATATATATAAGTGAATATTCATAAGATTCATCCATAATCTATAATCTATCTATATCTATATCTATGTTTATAATCTATAATCTATATTTATAATCTATATTTATATCTATAATCTATAATCTATAATTTATTAAAAGTGTGAAGGGCCTTAGAAATATTATTTGAACTTTTTGCCCTTCATTAAAAGTCTTTGTTTTAGACAAAATCATCTTTTCATTATTTTTTCTAATATTTAAGAGTTAAAAATTAATTAAATATATTTATGGTAAAACTTTTCCTTATTAGAAGTCATCAGAATTAATGACAACTAATACTATTTCCGTCAATTTTAGAATTCTAAATAAACTAATTGATTTTAAGAAGATTTGAAAAATTAATTAAATATCTTATGATAAAACCTTTCATTCTTAGAAGTCATTAACGACAACTAATACTTTTTTCATTAATTTAAGAATTCTAAATCAACTAAATTTGACTTTAAGAAGATTTGAAAATCTAAAAATAAATATAAAAGCTTTAGAATAAGAAAAATTTAAGAAGTGTCAAATTTTTAAAAGTTTTAAGTATGTAATAAGAATGAAATCAATGATTTTATAAAGATTTGACTTTAAAAATAAGGAAAGATTTTAGATATAGAAAAAAAAACCTACATTGACTTTCAAAAGAAGAAAGAATTTTAAATATAAAAAAAAATAACTGTACAACAAATGTGGTTCAAATTGACGCATCTCTGGCAAAGAGTTATTGAATAACAAACTAATAGTATCCATCAACCACTTAAAACCTTTGGTTATAAAATATATAGAAAAAATTACAGAAACTAGCATCCTTAAGACTATAATTACAATAAATAGTAATACTTTTTAAAAATTACAGTTTATAGCAAAAGTAGCAATATTTTACTCACTTCATAGTAATGGAAGAATATGTATTTTTCAGTTGTGCTTATGTATTTATGAGTAATACATATATATTTTTATATGTATTTATATAGCAACATTTTACTTAAATATAAAATACAATTGCTACTTTTCGTAACTATGAAACTGCTGCTATAAAAGTTATAATTAAGGTTAAAGAGTTGTTATTTTTTAAATTTCCCAAATATATATGTATGCTTAGAATAAAATATATGTTTATATTTACTTTATTATATTAAAGTGTAAAAAATCTTTAAAAAACAATTTAATTTTGTATACTTTATTAAAAATCTTTACTATATATAAAATTAATTTTAAATGATCAAACTTATACAAACATGCGTTAATGTTACTTAACCTAATAATGTGGGCATGGAGCGGGTAGGGATAGTTGTAGAAGGGTAAAGAAGAAAGAGACAGGTAGAAGAGAAGTTTGCAAATTGTTAGGCTTAATTGGCACTACCTATAGGTCGAGATCGTTTCTGGTGAATCTCCGTTGTCATAAATTTTCCAGTTATTTCGGTTTGCATCTTCTCCATTCTCTATTTAAGTTATTATCCACAAATCACAACCGCAATTCGAATACCCAATCGATGAATCTGGTATTTCGCTAACTATTCATTTGCGATCAACAGGTCAGTATAGTATATAACTTTATTTTGTTGAATCCTAAATTCGTTGATTGTATATCTATCCATTTGCGACCATCCATTTTTACATGGGGCGGCTATGTTTTATGATGCTCTTTTTGCCAGTGTTATGTTGGAATGAATGACTGAACATTTTTTATGCTGTCAACTTAGTTGGAACTGACTGGCTATATAGGAGGAGTTGGAATTACTCATCTTGAAACATGCTTACTCCTCATTTCGTTGTATATATCCTGTTTGTTTGCCTGTTTGCTTGTGTCTTTGAAACTTCTCTGATTTTGATTTTTTCCGGAAAGTAGGAAATAGATTGATGTATTTTACAAATGCACATGAAGTAAAGAGGCACTATCATTGATAAATCACAGAGACTTTTAGGAGTTAGAGCCCGTTTGGGAATAAAACTGCTTATTTGAGAACACTTTTATAAAATGGATTTCAAAAAAGTGCTTTTAAATAAAACAGTTTGTGTTTGGTAAATTCATTCGAAAAGTGCTTTTGCTAATCAAATTGTGTTTGGATAATTTTTTTCAGGAAGTGTTTTTTTGAGACAAATGACCAAAAATGACATCTATCAATAGACTTTTATTACTAAAATTAAATTATAGAGAAAAATTATTTTAAATATCTATTAAAATATTTTTAATTAATTTTTTTAATTTAATTAAAAAGTATGTACTCTAAAATTTCAATCAATATTTATATATATAAATACATTAAAAATTAAATGGTGATATATTACTTAAATAATTTAAATATTACTTAAAACATCAAACAAAAATGAATACAGAAGTTATTTCGTAAATTAAATCACTATATATGAAAAAATAATTAGACCTTCATACATCACAAAAATTCTCAACAATTTCATCCCTAATTTTATAACGCAATGTCTCCATACTTGTAGAACATCTGTCTTGTATTTCTGAAGGTATACCAAAAGGCTGGTCTGCTTTTTCGATCTCTGTGATGATGCCTTCGTTAGCATAATAGTTAAAGTCTTTTTTAATATATTTTTACGGTATCAAAATTTACTACGAATAAGCAGTCATCATATTGATATATATATATACACACTATATTTTAACAAATATGTCACTTTTCATGAATTATTTATTTAAAATTAAATATTTGAGAAAAATTTTATATGTGATATCAAAATACAATCTTGTAACGTGATTCATCTGTCAATTGTTATCATTAATAATAATAAAATACAACAACAACAATAAACCCAGTGTATTCCCACCTAGTGGGGTCTGGGGGGTAAGATGTACGCAGTCCATATCTCTACCTCTGAAGAAGTAGAAAGGCTGTTTCCGATAGACTCCCGGCTCAAGGTACGAGATACCACACAAACACATAGTAAAGCACAGAAGCAGATTACATAACATAAATACGGCACCCATAAGTAATATAAAACAGAGGAAAGCAGAGGAAAGCACACAGATTCGTAATAAAACATGAAACACGGAACACGGAATCATAACAGGAATAAAACCCCCACCAAGTAATTCCCTACACTAGCGACCCAAACTGGCCCTAGTCCTCTGCCGTAATTCGCGTCCTCCAGACCTTCCTATCTAGGGTCATGTCCTCGGTGAGCTGTAACTGTTTCATGTCCCGCCTAATCACCTCACCCCAGTACTTCTTCGGCCTACCCCTACCCCGCCTAAAACCATCCAACGCTAGCCTTTCACACCTACGGACCGGGGCATCCATGCCCCTCCTCTTCACGTGTCCGAACCATCTCAATCGTGCTTCCCCCATCTTGCACTCCACTGAAGTCACACCAACCTTCTCCCGGATAGTCTCATTCCGAACTCTATCCCCTCTAGTCAGCCCACACATGCAGCGCAACATCCGCATTTCTGCCACCTTCATTTTTTGGATGTGGGAGTTCTTAACTGGCCAACACTCCGCTCCATACAACAAGGCCGGACGGACTACCACCCTGTAGAATTTGCCTTTAAGCTTGGGCGGCACCTTCTTATCACACAGCACCCCCGACGCGAGCTTCCACTTCATCCATCCCGCCCCAATACGATGCGAGACATCCTCGTCAATTTCACCGTTACTCTGGATCACGGACCCAAGATACTTGAAATTATCCCTCTTACATACCTCCTATGCTTCCAGCTTCACTACTACCTCATTCTCCCGCCTCTCGTCATTAAACTTGCATTCCACATACTCTGTCTTGCTTCTGCTCACCCTGAACCCTTTAGACTCAAGAGTTTGCCTCCACACCTCTAATTTATCATTCACACCCCCTTGAGTCTCATCTATCAGAACTAAACTACATCGTCTGCAAAAAGCATACACCACGGCACCTCCCCTTGAATACGCCGCATCAACACATCCATCACCAACGCAAACAAAAAGGGACTAAGAGTAGATCCCTGATGCAAGGACAGTGAAATGCTCTGAGTCTCCTCCCGCCGTCCTCACCTGGGTTTTCGCTCCATCATACATATCCTTAATTGCTCTGATATATGCCAGCGGTACTCCACTCACCTCCAATCATCTCCAAAGCACCTTCCTGGGGACTTTGTCGTAAGCCTTCTCCAGGTCGATAAACACCACGTGCAGATCCTTCTTCCTTTCCCTATACTGTTCCACCAACCTCCGTACCAGGTGGATTGCCTCCGTCGTCGAGCGGCCGGGCATAAATCCGAACTGGTTTTCCGAAATAGACACTATCCGTCTCAGCCTCACCTCGACACTCTCTCCCAGATCTTCATAGAGTGACTCAATAACTTAATCCCCCTATAGTTATTGCAACTCTGAATGTCCCCCTTATTCTTATAGAGAGGGATCATGGTACTCCACCTCTAAGCCTCGGGCATCTTTGCCGTCCTGAAGATTTCATTAAACAATCCAGTCAACCACCTTACACCAGCCTCTCCAACGAACTTTCAAAACTCCACCGGTATCTCATCCAGCCCCGTCGCCCTACCCCTTCGCATCCTGCGGACAGCCTGTCTAACCTCTTCTACCTTAAAACGTCTACAATAGCTAAAATCCCGACACTCCTCTGAGTGCTCCAGTTCCCCTAACACAATAGCTCTATCCCCTTCGTCATTCAAGAGCCTATGAAAGTACGACTGCCATCTCTTCTTAATGTGGCCGTTCTCCACCAACACTCTACCGTCCTCCCCCTTAATGCACCTCACCTGATCGAGGTCACGACCCTTCCTCTCCCTAGCCTTAGCGAGTCTAAACAACTTTTTCTCCCCTCCTTTCCTCTGTAACCCTGCATACAAGCTCTCAAAAGCGGCCGTCTTAGCTGCCGTGACTGCTGACTTAGCCTCCTTCCTCGCTAGCTTGTACTTTTTCCTGTTTACCCGCTTCTCCTCTTCGTCCTTACTTTCCACCAACTTAGCATACGCCCCTTTCTTGGTCCCCACTTTCTTCTCCACCTCTTCATTCCACCACCAATCCCCCCAATGGTGCCCGGCCTGGCCCCTAGAAACACCCAACACCTCACTTGCATTCTCCCTGATGCACCTTGCCGCCCTGTCCCACATACTATCCACGTACCCCCTACACTCCCACACCCCCATTCCCGCCAACCTCTCCCCTATCTCCCACGCATTCACTGGCGTCAGGCCGCCCCACTTAATTCTAGGTCTACACTCCTTACTCCTCCTCTTTCTATTCTTCTTTATACCCAAATCCATAACCAAGAGCCTATGCTGGGTCGAAAGATTCTCACTCGGGATGACTTTGCAGTCCTTACACAACGCCCTATCCCTTTTCCTAAGCAACAAAAAGTCAATCTGGGTCTTGGCTATCGCGCTTCGAAAGGTGATCAGGTGCTCGTCCTTCTTCGGGAAGCCCGAGTTCACCACCACCAGCCCAAAAACCCTCGCAAACTCCAATAGGGTCGCCCCTTCTTCATTTCTCTCCCCAAAACCAAAACCACCATGCACATCACCAAAGCCTCCCGGTAACGCCCCGATGTGCCCGTTGAAATCCCCTGCTACAACAATCTTCTCCGAACTAGGCACACCTCTCACCACCTCCTCCAAAGCCTCCCAAAACCGCATCTTCTCCTCCCCCTCCGATCCCACTTGCGGCGCATAAGCACTACACACGTTCAGGGTAAACCCCCGAATGACCAACTTAATAGTCATCAACCTATCGTTGATCCTCTTCACCTCCACTACCTGACCTCTAAGCTCTTCATCTACTAAGATGCCAACTCCATTCCTACGCCTCTCGCTCCCAGAGTACCACAGCTTGTAACCATCCACATCCCTAGCCTTAGACCCTACCCACTTGGTCTCTTGGACACACACAATGTTGATCCTCCTCTTCCTAAGAATCTTCACAAGCTCTATGGACTTACCCTGAAGGGTCCCTATATTCCAAGACCCAACCCTCAGCCTACCGTCATTATCCACACGCCCTCCAC
>NC_061121.1:112501774-112512167 GCF_002878395.1 Capsicum annuum
GCCCCCACCACGGCCCCACGCCCCAACCCCCTCGGACATGACCCTATCCACCCATTACCGCCCACAGCCACAGCTACACGAAAGTATAAGAAAATATAAAGATATACACGGTGGTAGTATCAAAGCAGCAGCAAGGAAATACAAGGCTCACACAAATTCAAAGAAATACTCCCGAAACAAAACTATACTCAATTAGGGGGCAAACAACACTGGACTCAACACCCACAGCCCTAAATACAGATTCCCAGCCGATAACGCAATCCAAAGCAGTGCAAGAAACGACCACAGCAACAGCAACAACAGACAACAGACAATATCCACAAATCCCACGCAAGTCAAGGTACAGGGGCTACTACTAGCATAATACGAAGAATGAAATATGAAATAATGAAATAAAATGAAATATGAAATAACAAAGGTTAGAAGTCACCGGATTACGCTTGGAGCTGCGGCTGCTGGAGACGGAGCGGCGGGTGCAGACGGAGTTGCGGCTGTTGGAGACCGAGTTGGCGGCTGGCTGGAGGCCGAGGTGGGGGGAGGGCTGGTGTATGGACAGAAAGGGGGGGGGGGGGGGGGGGCGGGGAGCGGGGGGGCGGCGGGGGGGGGGCCGAAGGTCGGCGCCGGGGACCGGGGGTCGGGTTGGGTCGGCGCCGACGGCGACGGGGACCGGGGACCGGTGCGACCGAGAGAGAGGGGGTAGGGAGAAAGAGAGAGAGCCGTTAGAAAGAGAAAAAACAAAAAATTTATATATTCTTTAGTCATTATCATCAATGATATTTTCAAATTTATTGAAAGAAAATAAGTGAAAATAAAATTATAATATATAAATCATAAAGAATTATGACATAAATATAAAATATAAATTTTTAAAAATCAAACATTAATTATATATATTTTTGTCATAAAAAATTAATTTTCTGCTTTTGCTTCTGCTTATTTTGAGAAGCAGGGATTTTTTGTTTCTTCCCAAAAGCAGAAAAACTGTTTGTGCTTATTTTTAAAAGCACTTTTGCAAGTTTACCAAACACTCTTCTTTTTTAAAAAGTATTTTTTTCTCAAAATAAGTGCTTATTTTGAGAAATAAGCAATCCCAAACAGGCTATTAGATTGTATAGATTTTGTTTTCCTTTTCTCCTGCAAAGTGCTTGCTTCTTTTTGAGTGTCTTTAAACTGAAACACATCGTGTCTGTTGGTAGTGGTCATGAGTCAAGAATGATATCTTCGTGCATGGACTTGGAATATTCAAACAGCAAACATGTTTAACTGGCACAATTAGTCTAATGAGTACCTTTCTAAACCATTGGAAAATACAAACCGCAAACAAAATTAACAGACATGAATTAATATATTATGTACTTCTCTAACATCATTGCATGTAGCTTTGTGTGGACTTGTTTTCTGGTTTCATTCTATGCATTGTTTCAATGAATGGCATCCTCATCTAGATTATGTTTATTAAGGTTAACTTAGGTATAAATGTATCTTCTTTTCTCCTAGTGAATCTGATTTATTATTTCTTCATGTTGATTATTCAAGCTTATTTAGCTTCCCAGATGCATAATGGCCATTGACCGCCTTATGTATTGTGCAATTTATTTTCTTCGGATGGTCTGTTGATACATTTTTATGGATTCTCTGTGTAGGTTGTTCATAAATTTCCTCAGTTTTGTGATGGGTGCACCTAAGCAGAAGTGGACTTCAGAAGAAGAAGCTGCTCTTAAAGCTGGGATACTTAAGCACGGGCCAGGTAAATGGCGCACGATTCTCAAGGATCCAGAATTTAGTGGAGTATTGTTTTTGCGTTCAAACGTAGATCTCAAGGTAGAGGTTCCTACTATCATTTTTTCATTAGATAATTATCTGTAGTGCAGAGGAAGTTTGAATGTTATTTGAACCAGATCATAGCTACGTGGTGTAGTTGTTATTTTTAGTTTCTTATCTATGCATGTGGGGTTAATAGGCCTGCCAATTCATATTTGTTGATGCTGTTTAGGACAAGTGGAGGAACATGACTGTAATGGCAAATGGTTGGAGTTCTCGAGAGCAAACAAAGTTGGCTGTCAAAAAGATGAAACAGGCCCCTAAACAGGATGGGAGTCCTATGACTGATACGACTGCTGCTGAAAGTGATGAAGAAGCTGCTGAAGCAAGGCCAGCCACAACTTCTAGTGGTTCTCCACAGATACATGGTTCAAAAAAATCTATGATAAGGTTTAGAACTGTTCATTATTGCAGCATAGCTTTGTGATAGTCCAAGTTATTTTTTTGCTCATTTTCCTGCTGGTTTTTGCATGTCCTATTATTCTTAGATGGCATTTGCGTGTTTATTAGAAATATTTGTTGGAGAAGTTTTGTAGTAATATTTTTGTGAAACTTTTATTTTTTAAAGTCGTTTTGGAAATGTTTTAATTTGATTTCTGAAGTTCATTTTTGTTAACAGTAAAAAAGTGCTTGTTTAAATATTACATGCATTTGATACTTCTATATGTGTTAGTTTTTCGTATTCTGAAGGCGATAGAAGTTGGTCGTGGGGTTTCTATTTAGATCTTCACAGAAATTTCATTGAATTTCCTTTTCTTTTCTCAGTATGAAATAATATTATCTGTCTTGATAGGGTCACATATTATTCTTTTTTTCTTACTTTGGAGCAAAGACTCGTGTGAGGAAGGTAGGAGGAGATTCCGAGCACTTTCCTGTTTTGATGGGGTTGCATCAGGGATCGACTCTTAATCTGTTTAATTTGCCTTGGTGATGGATGTGACGCAGCGTATTCAAGGAGAGGTGCCTTGGTGTATGTTATTTGTTGATGATGTAGTGCTAATTGACGAGATCCGGGAAGGAGTTAATGATAAGTTGGAGGTTTGGAGACAGACACTAGAGTCTAAAGGGTTTGGGTTAAGCACGACCAAGACAGAGTTCTAGGAATGTAAGTTCAGTGATTTGATGCATGAGGTTGATGTGGTAGTGAAGTTGGATTCTCAGGCTATTCGAAAGAGATAGTTTTAAGTATCTTGGGTTTATTATTCAGGGGAATGGAGAGATTGACGAGGATGTCACATACCGTATTGGTGCAGGATGGTTGAAGTGGAGACTCACTTCGGGAGTCTTGTGTGACAAGAAGGTGCCTTCTAAGCTTACAGGTAAGTTCTACAAAGTGGCAGTCCGATCGGCTATGTTGTATGGAGCGGAGTGTTGGTCACTTAAGGACTCCCACATCCAAAAGTTGAAGGTGGTGGAGATAAGGATGTTGAGATGGATGTGTGGACTTACTAGGAGAGTTAAAGTTAGAAATGAGATTATTCGGGAGAAGGTGAGAGTGACTTCGGTGGAAGACAAAGATGCAGAAAGTGAGGTTGAGATGGTTCAGGCATGTTATGAGGAGGTGTCCGGATGCCCCAGTATGAAGGTGTGAGAGGCTGACTATGGATAGTTTTAAGATGGGTAAAGGTAGGTCGAAAAATATTGGAGAAAAGTGATTAGGTATGACATGGAGCAGTTACAGCTTACAGAGGACATGATTCTCGATAAGAAGATAAGAAGGTGTGGAGGACGCGAATTAGGGTGGAGGATTAGTGGGTAGGAGTGTATCCTTACTAGTAGGGAGGAGTGCGTTGTTTGTAGCTGTGCTTGTAGCCATAATGTTTTGCATGTGTCTTGTAGTTTCTTGTTCGTGGTGATTTCGGACGTGGTTGTCTTGTTTCTTTTATTATCTAGTTATGTGTGATTCCATTTTGTTATTTATTTTTAAGTTTTTTGTTTGTTATACTGTTATTTGTCTTGAGCCGGGATCTATCGAAAACAACCTCTATACTTCATTTGAGGTAGTGGTATGGACTAAGTATACTTTACTCTTCCTAGACCTCACTTTGTTAGAATACACGGGATATGTTGTTGTTGTTGGAATGATGATTATTTCTCATAGTTGTTGCATTGATAATATTGTAGGTTGGATAATCTTATAATGGAGGCTATAAGCAGCTTGAAGGAGCCAGGTGGTTCTAACAAGACTACAATAGCTGAATACATAGAGGTTGTTGTCTTCTTATCTTGTCCTTTCTTTTAGAAAAAGTAACATCTTAATCTAGAGTACCATTCATTAATTATCATGCAGTGAAATCTTACTTATTTTTCAAAGACCTATAAAGGACTGGTGTCTAGGTTTTGCTTTGTTTGTAAAGAAATGGATCTTAAGCCTAACTCAACCCCAAAAGCTAGCTCATGAGGGAAGGATTGTCAAATCCATATAAGGAGACCAATTACACATTCCTTTTTCGTTTAGGGGACTTTTAACACTTCTTGCACGTCCAGGCCTCGTTAACTGAAGCTTGAACAATATAATATGGGGGTCCAACATTGGTGAACAAAGAATTGGGATGAGCCTGGCTCTGATACATTGGAGAAAAAATATAAGAGAAAATATTATTGAATTGTTGTATATCTACATTAGAAGCCCTTTCCAATTAGGACACGATATCACAATTCTTTCCAAGTAGGATTCTATATACTATTCTTGTTCCTACTCCTATTCTAACATTGTGCAAATAGCAACATTATGAACGATGTTTGCTATTTGTTCTTCTTGTGTATTTCCTTTACAAGGCCTCGTAAGCTTCAGTATCATCAAACTTGGTGCTTTCCTTCTAAAGTTCTTTGTTCGTTGTTTTTGGGGTGTAGTTTTTCTAATTCTAATATTGTTTTATTTTCTAACTTTGAACTTTTAACTGTTGGTAGTAACAGATTAGGATGAATAAAATACAGTGCACCAGGGGTCCTAGTGTAGCACCTGGTCAGTGTATGCAGAATTTTAGATTGCATCGAGTGCACTTAGGTTTGAGAGTGCCACATTAACTTTTTTGCTTGTTAACAGATGATCTTGATTCCAAAGGACAAGGTGTTAGGCTCTGCTATATAGGTCCTCAATGAACAATTATGGGCTCATGCAGCCTGGCGGCAGCACAAAGTATTCTGGTTAATACATGTATGTTCAATAGGGTGTCGGCCTTAGTATATGCAGAACATGGGGTTGCATGAGTCTTATATAATGAATTCAATTCCCGATTTCCATTTTAGAATTATGTAATTAAGGAACTTCTTTTTTAAATTTTTAATGATATTTTCAACCTTAGAGCATATGTTAACTCACATTTCCTTTTCGGTCTTTTCAATTGTAATTACAATTCTTTTGATAACCTTCTTAGTTGATCAAATCGTAAAACTATACGATTCGTCAAAAAAGGGAATAATAGTTACTTTTTTTGTATTACGAGATTATTAGTTACCCGTTGAATTTCTTGGGGACATTTCCCACTGCCATTTATATGAATCATTAATTTTCTTTTCATGGAGTTCCTCCCTTATTCATATAATTTTGTATTTCAAAAATTTTTTAATTGTAAGTAAATTAACCGGCCCAAGTGCTATTTTTACCCAAGGCTTTGCTACTTCTCAATGTATGATTGTGATTTTCTATACTAGAGGTTACCCCAATGTAGTGGCTTTATTGATCAGGTTCTCAATGATCTATTATTGGCTTATACACCCTGCCTGACACAGTTATTTTTGGTTAATACATCTATGTTCATTTGGGTGATATAAAAGCCATCTTATAGATCGTAGTTAATGCATGAATGTCATGATTGTTGGATCTTAATTCGTAGTGAAACCAGAATGTATGGCTGCATTTGTTTGACTATTCTATTGAATACTCCACTCTTCTATTGAATACTCCACTCTTTCTATCTTTTAGGCTCAATACTGGGCACCTCCAAACTTTAAAAGGCTATTGTCAGGGAAACTGAAGTATTTAACTGCAACAGGAAAACTTATCAAGGTGATTTTTATTTTGTGTACCTTGACATCTCTGTTATTGCTCATCTTACACTAACCCTAGCGTGTGAATATAATCAGAACTGGCCATTGGATTCAAAAGTTCTTATGCTTGATAATTTTTTTCCTTCCTGGTTGATCATAATACCCTGAGTATATTTCTTTTTTAGATGAAGCGTAGGTATAGAATAGTACCTACTTCAACACCATCTGACAGTAGAAGAAACCTGTCCATTACACTTTTGGACAACAAACAGAGGATCTTCTCCAAGATTGATCGTGATGATTTGAACATGCTTACATCTCAGATTGATTTAGAGTTGGCTAAAATGAAGCACATGAAACCTCAAGAGGCTGCAGCTGCTGCTGCACAAGCAGTTGCTGAAGCAGAAGCAGCTATAGTTGAGGCTGAGGAGGCGGATAGGGAGGCTGATGCTGCTGAAGCTGATGCTGAAGCCGCTCAAGCCTTTTCAGTAGCTGCAAACAAGACACTACATGGGAGAAGTGCCCCAAGGATGGTAAGACATCCTTTTTTACCAATTATTTGGTCATTGTGTATCATTTTATTTGTCGCTCCTATCTATCTTTCATTTTATTGTTGGTAGTATATGTTCTTCCGTATCCGTGGAACCATTATTGATTCAGTATCTAGAAATTATCGCTTGAGAGCCGTTAATTGACTAAGAGGAACGATGTAGGTCCGTAATCTTTACTTATCATTTCTCCTTCACTTTCCTTGAATCCAGATTTTATAATGTACTATATATGACAAGTTTAAAAAGCAGATATTTCTAAAAACAAATATTTCTAAGTTAAATATAAATCTTGCTTCTAAAGACCTTTTCTTCACAAATTCTTAAGTAAAACCTAGAAGAACAAATAGGAGTAGGTAGCTCTCTTTTTGCCTCAACCGGCATAATCTTTCTCTAGGCCTCATTAGCTTCTGTTTCAGCTCGTCACTTGATCAATGTTAAATTTTGACTAATCTGTAGAGAGTACTGCTTCACCTAGATCTGGATAGTACAATTGCACCAACCTACACTGGCATGAGAGAGATTTCTAAACTCTCAATGTTGTGTTTGCTATGAGATTTTTTCTTTTTTACTTTGTGGAGGAGGGGAGGGGTGGGTTCCTTTTAGTAGTTGATTCATTTGGGATTCTTCTTTTTCTTGGGGTGAGGGTGGGGTAAGGATGGGAGGGGCCTGAAGCAAATCCTTTTGGTGAAGTGTACACATTGGAAAACATCAC
Organism: Capsicum annuum; assembly: GCF_002878395.1. Classification (NCBI taxonomy): domain Eukaryota; kingdom Viridiplantae; phylum Streptophyta; class Magnoliopsida; order Solanales; family Solanaceae; genus Capsicum; species Capsicum annuum. The sequence goes on from NC_061121.1 coordinate 112,508,849, forward strand.
TGCTTCAGTGAGAACAGACAGAGACACACAAGTATTGATATGTTTGTATTTATCTGCTTTCCTATTTGATTAGGAGGTTATTACTACCTATTTTCACTAGGTGCTTTGCAGAGTTGATGGAATCTCACCTTAAGATGTTTACCATGTCCCGATGCAAATTGATTATCCTTGCTGATGCACTATGTTAAAGCCTGCTAGACTATTATTCCTTGGTTCTTTTTCTGATCTGTCTCTGTAATATCTAGATGATACATGCTTGATCGTTCCTTCGGAGGTAAGGTCGATGTGCAAGTTAGAGAATTGCGAAGTTAATGCCAAGTGTAATCTACTGAGTGGTTAATAGTAAAAGCCTTTTAGATTGTGTTTCCTGTTCTCCAGAAGACATGTCTGAGCACTTAACCAAATCAGATGTCTCCTTATTAACCGTTTCTGCGGCTGAGCTTTCTGACGAATTTGTTGCAAGGGCTATGAACAGGAATAACTAGGGAGAGGAGGGGGTTTCCGTTCATGCAGGGATGTGCCTGATGCTCTATTATTTATTGTATGATGATTTATTATTTATTTGAACTCGATCTGGAAGGAGAATAAATTAGTCTACAGTAGTTTTCTGGCCAATGTCTAATGGGTGTTTATCAAGAAGAAAATTTCGGGATACAAGCATGTTGTATCTAGATGGGTGGAAGGGGGTTCATATGAACCACCTTCACTGGAAAATTACACCTTAAGATGGAATTTCACCTTAAGATGTTTACAGTGTATCTAGATGGGAGGAAGGGGGTTCATATGAACCACCTTCTCCGGAAAATTACTGTACATAAGTTTAGAATTGTGTTTTCCCAATATATTTGTAAGTTTAGAATTGTGTTTAACCAGAATATATACTATTCTGGTTATTCTTTCCAATCTACTTTCTTTATGATTTGGAATCCCTTTGTAGAAATATCAGTACAGAATTTTGCCCATATACTGCAGGAATCTTTTATTTGCTTAAGGATCGGATGTACCTCTCTACTTTCATTTTTTGTTTAATCTTATCCTCTGTTATACACCTTGGCTATTTATACCCTTGTCGTTAAGCAAAGTTCAACATTTGTCCCTCGTTTAATGAAAATCCCTTACCCGACCCAAAATCTGTTTAATCGGAATCCCTATCACTACCATTACAGTTGGAGGATAATCCACTTTCATATCCCTTTCTCTTCTTCAATGTAACTGACAAATTGTGAAGCTGCATCTGTTCTCTGCTCTTGTTCTCCTCCTCGCCCCCCCAACCCCACAAAACCACCTTTTCTCTGCGTCAATTTTTTCAATGTTAATTTTTGTTTGGCTTGAATAGTCTAAGAGACTCTCGTACTTGGCTTTCTCAAATGAGTCCTATTCACTATTTTGCCAACTGCCTTGGATCAACTTGATTGGTTAAGATTAAAGAACAAAAAGACCGTTTGGCCGAACAGATTTGCCCTGATTGAATCGAAGAAGGCACGCCTAGTTTGAAAGTTGTGGTGCTGCAACTTGGGTGAACTTCTATCACTAAGTGAGATGATCGAAATGATTATTGCCCGCTTTAGCAAAGCTGATTGTAATGCCAATAAACCCAATGTCTCGAATGCTTAAACACAATAAAATACAACATTTTAAACCCCTCCAATAGTTGATCAACTTATGTAACCTATGTGGCAACTTGATGGTTGAGTTGAAACAAATGTGTGATTTCACACATGAAATTTTTAACTGAAAATAATTTAAATAACTAAATAAACAAACAAAAAAGATTAACACTCGTCTTCCTTCCCCCACCCCGCCCTCCATTCTTCTCCATTTTCACCACATTGAAAATCTTCCCTGAATAGCAATTATCAGACCAAAAAAGAAACTACAAAAACCAATAATCTCATTTAAATTCAGTTCCTATCCAAATACAAAATGCTCAACCTTCAAATCTTCAGAAAACATATGTAAATCTCCGAAACATCGAGTTAGAAGGTAAGCCTTCTATCGAGTTTACTTGTACTTTTAAATGAAGTGAAGAAAATAAAAAGTAGCAAGGAATGGGGTAGGGGTGTGTGTGGAGGATTTTAATGAGGAGAGAGAAGGACGGGGGGAGGAGGGGTGGAAGAAATGTGGGAACCAAGGGAGAGGGGTTTATCATCTCAAAAAGAAGTCCTGAACTTTTACTTGCACTCGTCGTTTGTATTATAAGTACTAGATATTGGAGCCCGTGCCAGCACGGCTCAATGTATATTTTTTTTATTTTAATTTATGTGACACAAGTAAAATTTAGAAATTTAATCAAATTTTTTATATAATTTTTAAATATTTTAAGTTATTATTGATTGATTTTATAATAATTTTACGTAATTTTCAGATACTATGTGTTACTCTTTTTGTCTCAATTAATGTGACACTGATGGAATATTTGTTTGAGAAAGTCAATCAAATTTGCTATATAGTTTTAGATGTTCATTATTATAATTTATATGACTTTCTATTAATTTTCAAGTAATATATGTTACCTAATCTATCTCCATTTATATGCCATAGAATTTGAATCATAAAATTTCAAATTTGTTGAGAATGTATGTTATTTTTTATCTCAATTTATATGACACAGATAAAATTTAAAAAGTCAATGAATTTTTTTGTATGATTTTTAAATATTTTAAGTTATTAATGATTGATTTATAGCACTTTACATAATTTTCAGATACTATATATTACATTTTTGTCTTAATTAATGTGACACTAATGGAATGTTTGAGAAACTCAATCAAAATTGTTATATAATTTTAGATGTTAATTATTATTATTAATATGACTTTCTACATATTTTTCAAGTAATATATGTTACTCCATTTATCCCTATTTATATAACATTGATAGAAATTGACAACTCAAATAAATTTTTTATACATCTTTCAAATATATATTAATTCTACAATTATTGTAATTTATTTTACTTTTTATAAAAACTTCAAATTTATGTATTTCAATTTATGTCGCACTGATAAAATTTCAAGTTAATATTTTTTTTTATGTGTCTTCAAATAATTAAAATTATTAATTATTATAATTAGATAATACTTTTTACGTAATTTGTAAATATATAATAGATTAAAGATAAAAGTAAAATAATTAAATTAAAATAAAAAATATGAAATTACAAAAATGTCTTCAATCAAAAGCAGATAGTTGGAAGCAGGCATGATAACCTTCAACTGCGATACATATAAAATCAAAAGTCAATCAGATATTCAACAAAGTTTATAGTACTCGCCATGTAATTTTTACTTTGTTCAAATTTATACGGTTAATTAAATTT
>NC_061121.1:112515167-112529219 GCF_002878395.1 Capsicum annuum
CGTATTTTAATGGCATATATCTGCCCACTTGGACCATTGCGTGTAATTCACGCGCATTGGGCGCGTAAAAGTGTTAAAAAATCATTAAAAAATTATTTTTTTTTGGTCAAACAGCCCCTCAATTTTCTAATTTTTATAAATTGAATGTTTTTTTATTTATTTTTTCATTTATATCTTCATTCTCTTCTCTCTACTTTCTTTCTTCTCTTCAATGGTGCTCCATTTGTATTTCATTGTTGACTTGAAATTGAATTGAACACAATTTCATCACAGACACACACTGCTTGTTAGTAATTGAAATTTTGAATTCTCAAGAAATCAGTGAAGATGATTTTCTCAAATTATGATTTTTTTTCTTTAAAGGATGCATTTTGAAGTTTCTTGTAGTTGACAATAGGAAGAAAGATATTCCAGAAAGTTGAATTCCTTATATCTGCATTGGCTGTTCCAACCACTACTAATGGTGGCTTTGATTCTTTCAAGATTGGGTGATTTGGATTCTCTGAAGCAAAACAAGATATGAGTTTCACTATTCTTGAAAAATTCTTGCTATTTTTTTCATTAAATTAAACTTGGGGAGTGTAAAAATTGAAACTTTCTGAGTTTTTGGTTGTTTTGAAATGTTGGATGCCAACGTTTTGATTGTAATGGTATTGTTTTGGGATGTTGGATGCCAATGTTTTAGCCCGAATAGGAATTGGCTTTGTGCTGCTACTGAATCTAGTATCAAGATTTGAGATTTGGAGAGCAAGAGTATTGTGGTTGATCTTATAGTGGATTTGAAACAAGAGAGTGAAATGCTTGCTGCTACTGCTATTGCTGTAACATTTTAGATATTTTGCCATAAATATAATTTGTTTTGCTTTATCTTAAAATAAATAAAAACTCTACACTGTTTTTATTTTTTTGTTGTTGAAAATTTTATTCTTGTTTTTGAGTTATTCTTGTTTGAGTTATTGATGGAGATGGGCAGATGGAAAAAATATTTCATCTTGTTGAAAATATTTTGGTCTTCATTACTAATTTTTTGTGAATTTTGATGAATAAAAATGGAGAAGAATAAGAGTGAAAAAGAAATTAAATAAAATTAATTTTAAATAAAAAAATACACGTGTTAATATGTCATTGATGCGTGTATTACATTTTCTACTTCAAAACTGGGTATAACATTTTGGGGAGAATTAATTCCACTTTAAAAGAGTCCGGGGGGTAATAGGACCCCCCCCGGCAAAGTTTAGTATGCTCAACTAAAAATCCGATCAAAGTTCAGATATTTTTGTGAGTACTATCCCATAAATTTTCAATAACAAATCTAATATCAAATTATTCATTTTAATCTTCTCTCAAACCATCATAATCAGACAAAAGTTAATATCAAAATTAAGAAGAAAAAAAAAGCAAACAACAATTTTGAACACACACACAAACAAAAATTATTCACTTTAATGTGCTCTCAAGCCATCACAATTAAACAAATTAAAAAAAAAAAAAAAAGAAACATCAAACAACAAATTTGAACATAAAAAAAGAATAGCAACCGATCTATTTATGCTTCAAAAATCAAGATTGATATTCCTGTTCAAAATAAATTCTGTTAGAATAAAAAGGGAGTACTATTTCGTCTCCAAAATAAATAGGACTCTTCTATTTGTATTCCTTTTATAAAAATAACCAAATTAAGAAAAGAAAAGAAAATAATGAAAGCAGCTAAAACAAGTCTCCCGAAAGTCTCCTACTTAATCCTATAAATATGAAAAATTAGTGTAGATTCATGTGCAAAAAGGAAAATTGTTATTAACGATGAGTAGATATGTTCCACGAAAACATGCCACGAGATTTTAATATTTCAAATATTTTATTATTTTTAAAGTTAAATATTTACAAAATTATTGATTACATTTTTATTAAGTACTTACAATTTTTAAAAATTTGACTGCTTAAATTTTTCTTATTTTAACACTTTTATATTTATTTCTAGATTTTTTAAATCATTTTAAATAAAGTTTAATTGATTTAGAATTCTTAACCCAATGGAAAAAAAATTAGTTGTTATAATTCTGATGACTTCTAATAAGAAAAAGTTTTACCATAAATATGTTTAATTAATTTTCAACTCTTAAATATTAGGAAAAAATAGTGAAAAGATGATTTTGTCTAAAGCAAACACTTTTAATGAAATGCAAAAAGTTCAAACAACATTTCTAAGGTCCTTCACACTTTTAATATATTATAGATTATAGATATAGTTATAGATATTTTTCCTAAATGTATGTAAATACATTTTTATCTTTGTAGTAACTTCATCACTCAATTTTTCTTTACAATTATCTAATCTGTATCTTGACTTTTATTTTCATAATTTAAATTTTTTCATCTCAAATCCAAATAAGATTTTTCACATTAAAATTCAAATTAAGCAAAATATGTCAAATCTTCATCTATGATATAATCTTAAATATGAAATTTTATAAAGAGTTTGTTTACATTTGTTTTCTTTTATGTTAAAAAATATGTGATAAATTATTTTTTAGCTTGTTCAATGTTTTATTTTCAATAACACATGAATTTGTATTCTTCATTTTAACTTTCAATAATAAATGTTTTTAATATATATTTCTATTTTCTATGACAAACATTACTTATTTGTATTCAATTCTAAATATGATAAGAAATAGATTTATCTGTAATGTCATCATCTCCCATCTGCATAAAAATTGAAAATGTTAAACCAAAAAAAAATTTAAAAAATGAAAAATATAAAGAATATCATAAATATATTCATGGATAAAGCTAATTATTAATAATGAATAATGAATAACAAAATAAAAGAGAAAAGAGCTCAGCATTATATATCATTGTAAAAGTATATATTGGAGAAGTTAAGAAGTTAGAACTCCAATCTAACTCAATTTTTTTAAAAAAGATTTAAATAAAAAACTAATTGATTAGGAGATTAATTTGAATACATGCAAATTTTAAAAATAAAGTGAAATAAAAGAGAACTTACAGTTGCTAATAAAACAGAGTCTAGAAAGAATTGCAATCCTTCTACTATAAAAATATGCTACAAAAAAGAAGCACACAACGTTGTCGTTGTTATATTCTTAATTTAATGTTTGAAATTTTATTATTATTAGTAATGTATATTATAATAATAATAATAATAATAATAATAATAATAATAATAATAATAATAATGATAAATATAGGAGATGTTAAGAAGTTAGAATTTTATTCTCATTTAAATTCTATTCAATTTCAAATTTAAATATCATATCATATCTTTATTATAAGAAGATCATTTTATCATTCTTTTCTTATTCATAATTTTTTTTCAAATAAAATGCATATTTATCCTATAATCTATAAATTTTAATTAGAAATTTTTTTGAAATCAATTCAAATAATTTTACTATGACGGAGGCGACAGCGACGACAACGACGACGACAATAATTATTTAAAAATTCTTCATGACGTGAATTATATGTCCTTTGAAGATGATTTTATACCTTTTCAATAAGGGCAACCTTGTGATAACAAGAGTGATGGAGTTTTATAATATTTATTCTTAATTTAAAGATCTAAATATTAATGCCCGTAAAAATAATAAGTTATCAGATTTGAAGATTATCAAAGATTCTAAGATAAGATCTCAATGAATAGAAAAGATGGAAAAGCTTCTACTAGTTCCACTAAAAAATAATTAAAAAATCCTTCTAAAAAAGGACCTTATACTATGTCCAAAATTCAAAGAATCCTTAAAGAAAATGAGCGAGTTGCTAATACACCTGCAACAACTCATGATTTAAAGATAGAGATTGATAATCTCAAGAAAGAAATTATTAATCTCAAAAGTAAGAATATGATGTTAGATAAAAGAATCTCTGATTTAGAAGATTAAAGTCTTGTCACAGATAATATAGCTAATATATCGGATATCCTAGAAGAAGGATTTCTTCAAACTCAAAATTATAGAGCGTCAAAAGTTTTACTCAAAGTTTATTTTTTTTAATTGATTATAATTTTAACAGGGAATTTACAACTCTTATTGATAGTGGGATATGCTATAACTGTATACAAGAAGACTTAATACCTTTAAATTTTTTAATAAAACTATTCATATTTTAAGAGATGCCACTGGTTATAAAATGAGAGTTGAATACAAAATTTCCAAGACATATATTTGTCAAGATAAATCATGTATGCCAGAAACCTTTATTTTGGTAAAAGATATTATCGATGAAATTATTTTAGGTTTTTCATTTTTTGTTCACTTATATCCTATTACCAGATAAGATGAAACTGGTATAACTGAAACTTCACCACCCTATTCAAGATTTTTAAATACAATAAAAGAAAAAATACTTTCAAAAAATCGACAAGTTAATTTTTTAAAAAATAAAATTTATAGTCTAACAATTGAAGAGACTTTACAAAATTTTAAATTGAGTGAAAAAAATCAATTTTTGAAAAAATTAATTTGCCTTAGAAATTTGTGGAGATCACCCAAATACATTTTGACAAAGAAATAACATGAGGTTAGCCTTCCATATGAAGAAAATTTTAAAGAAGATAATATTCCCACTAAAGTTAGACCATGCCAAATGAACTCAAAATATTTAAAACTATGAAAAAAGAAATTTATTCTTTAATAAATAAAGGTCTTATATGACCTTCCAAATCATCATGATCATGTACTACTTTTTATGTTAATAAACAGACAAAACAAAAAAGAGGTGTTTCAAATTAGTAATTAACTATAAATTCCATAGTAAAGTTTTAAAATGAATCAGGTATTCAATACCTAATAAAAAGAATTTATTGGATAAACTATATGATGTCATTATATTTTTAAAATTTGATTTAAAATTAGTATATTGACAAATTTAAATTGTCGAAGCAGATAAATATAATACTACTTTTAATGTCCTCATGGGTCAATTCGAATGAAATGTCATACCATTTGGATTAAAAGATGCCCTCTTTGAATTTCAAAATATTATAAATGACATTTTCATGCCTTATAGCAATTTCATAATAGTTTATATTGATAATATACTAGTATTTTTAAAAACAGTGAAAATAAACATTTTGATTTATTTAAAACAATTATTATACAAAATGGATTAGTAATATTTAAATTCAAGATGTCTCTTTTCCAAACAAAAGCTAGACTTTTACGACATAATATAAAAAATGATAAAATTTTCTCATAAATAGAAGTATTGAATTTTCTTCAAAGTTTTAGGATGTTATTACTACTAAAACTCAACTGCAGAGATTTTTGAAAATTTTAAATTATTCTCCTTTTATAAAGGATCTTGCTAACAATACATCTATTTTATATGATAGATTGAAAAAAAATTCAAAAGCTTGGACTGAAGATCATATTCAATCAATCAAAAATATTAAAGCAAAGGTTGTTGTTGTTGTTGTTGTTCTTCTTCTTCTTCTCTTTCTTCTTTTTCTTCTTATTATTATTATTGATTTTTTTTTTTGAAAGAGGACAAGAGCTAAGTGTTTTTGGTCCTACTATTTTTCCACTCTCTATATTTAATACGCTGGAAAAATCTTTTGTTAGGAGTGTAAAATTTATTTAAAAAAAAAATGATCGTACAGGTTACCTGATACACCGTTCAATAATCCTTGGATAATTGCGCTATTTTTTTTGTTAGGAGTGTAAATTTTATTAAAAAAGACAATCGTGGAGGTTAGCTGATACACCATCCAATAATCCTTTGATAATTGGTAATCCATTAATGAACCAACCGACATCTTATTGATTGGCTAGCGAATTGATACATTGAAGAATCAATAAGCTAAACGTTAAACGTAATTATTTGCACGATTCGTTCGAAGCATCCCTACGACAGCAGGTGTGGTGGCCGGTGGAGAAATATTAAGAGGGGAAATGGGTCGGATGCATCTTGAGTTTTATTCAAGTATTGGGGTTTTAGTTTGTGGGTTGAGTCTTTCATTTTTGAATTGCCACCTGCTAATTCTGTCAAATAAGGGACACATAGAGCCAATTTAGATTGACTTTTGACTTACAAGCCAAATGTTATTTGTTTTTTTTACTAAAATATAATATTTAATATGATTTTTTTCAATTGACCGACATATTGAAAACCTAAATTAAAAAAACTTAAAAAATACAAAACTCTTAAATGACTTTGGACTTATTTTATCACTACTGAAATGGCCCACACTTCACGTGGTCATTAGATATACAAACTTTTCTAATACTCAAATATGAAGAATTGTATTAAGATTTCTTTTAGTGTTTCAAATTCAAATAAATTAGATTTAATGTTTGTCGCCCCCCATTTTTCCTCTCGAAAAGAGGGATTTGACGTGACCACTCTTTTTGAAATTGTTTGAAGAGTGTAAAGAGTTATCACCTAACGAATTAAGGTGCCTTAGGGCACCGATCTAGACTAACTACAAACCTATTTTGTTGTTTAGTCTTAGTTCACCAGAAATTCAAGTAAGGGTTCAAATTATCTCGAAAGGAAGGTGTTAAACACCTTTTGAGGTCCACAAAGGTAGTTCCCAACCGAATTCGTATTTTACGTGGGGATTCTATGTGATCAAATAAAGATCACTTAATATTAACTTAATGTTAACTAAATGATAAGTAATGAATAAAACAATACTAATTATTAATTAGGTGGAGGCAAAAACAAGACAACAAAAAATGTAAAGTAGATAAGCGAGGAGAGAGAAGCAATGTAATTTATAACAAAAGGGACTGCTTGTTAAACTAACTACCCCAAATAAATAAGCATGTAGAGTAAATGAAGAAAAAGAACAAATTCGAAAAAATCAAACGAAGGAATATTTTAATTTCATTCGGATTAGAACCTCAACTTGTTAATCATTATCTGACCCACTAGCCATATTCTTAGACAACTGACAATGTCACAAGTTGTGTAATATATGTTGGATTTCATCACTTCTGAATGACTACCCCCTCCTATGCTGGTTGTCAAACCTAAAAACGTTCTAAAAGAAAGGATAAAACTAACGCCTCTAAAATGCCGATCATCCCAATTTATCGTCCAAGAGGCATTGGACTTTTCTATTTTGGATTTGTGGGCTAAACAAATAAAGCTAGGTTTCCTGGTAGGACTTAAAGAGCAAAACAAATAGTACATCACGTAGCACATAATGGTCCCAAGTTAGCATCTTGTTTATTAAAAAATAATTAATGTGATTAGCATGCAAGACAAGCAATTATCGATTTTATAGTTAAAACCTATAGTTATGGTATCTAAATTTCATGGAATTATTTATTGACGAGGAGTAATTGTCAAAACATTTAGAACAATGTTGGAAATTTGTTAGGAATAAAAGGCATGTCAAAAATTTATGCTCATGGATTTTATTGTGCAAGACATCTTGTAAACTAATGATAGCATTGGAAAGTAAAAAATTACGTGTTGAAAATTACTACCGACATTTTTCTTTTAAACTGGAAAATCCATTAACATATTGGAAATATATCTTTTAATGCTTGAAAGTGAATTAACATGCGCAAAACATATTAACATGCAGGAATTTAATGTTTACATGTTGAAAAACTTAATATTTATGCTGAAAATACGCGGAAAGGGAAGTAAACAGACTGGAAATTATTTCTTAAATGCAGAAAATATATCGGAAATAGTGCTGGAAGGTAAATTTATATTGCTGGAAACTAATTTTAATATGTTGAAAATGTTACTTAAAAGTGCTGAAAATGTCATTTGGGATGTCAAAAATTAATAATTAATTGTTGAGAATGTTATTTAAACTGTGAAAAATGTCATTATAATATGCCAAATCTCTGTTAAACATGTCGAAAGTAATTAAATCGCTTGTAAATTAAGTTAACATATTCAAACTTAATTTAAAAGGCGCAAGTTAATTAAATTCCTAAAAGCATGATTTCTAGGTGATTAAATGAATTTATTGTTGATCTAATGATAAGATTTGCCTAGATGATCACATAGCACATAAAGCATATAGACCTATGTTGTGTTTGCCTACGCGGTATAAAGAGCACATAAATCTCCACCCCCTGAGCAGTCCCAATTATTATTATTACATCAATGTTTATACAGGGAATTATTACAAACTATATGAATGAATAAAAGAAAGACGAAAAATAGTGGGCCGAAATAAGACAATCCCACGACAAATCTCAATTTCTCAATAACTCTTCATCCGTTAAGAAAGTTCAATAATGCCTGTCAACAAAAACACATACCGCAAAGCACACAAAAACAAATGTCTTATAGTCCTACAATGATCATATGGGAGGCACACACAAACCAAACAATGACCTTACAAATAATCACATTAAACAACTGGGAATTTTAGGAGGCAATCAGGATAAGCATTAAAGCATCTAAAAATTGTAAATACACCGTCTAAGAAACTAACCGATTTAGCAGAAAATAACAGTTTAAGAAAAGTTGGAATATCAGCCCTATTGCAGTGAGTAACAAGTCGACTCCAAATTCCTCTAAGCAATACTTTGACAGGAAAAGGACTTAGGAGTGTTTCTACTGCTTTTATATATAGAGCAAAGATAGTTAAAGTTTTTATTTGGATGAGGGTCTGTATATTGTAAGTTGTCAGAAATAAGAGAATGAGGGTTGTTTATATAGTGGAGGAGTCACTACATAAAAGGAAGAAGAACATTTCACCAAGTCGATCACGGGAAGTAAAAAGGATGAGGATATTTCAGCATCAGTTAAAGGGACTAGATTAATCAAATTTACCATAAATAGACATGGAATATGTCTAATATTATGAGAAAGGGATGCCAATTAGCACACAAAAGGAAAAATGATTAAAAAGGGCAGTTAGTCACGTAAAATACTCCTTAATCATAGTAACTTATATATGAATGTATCAACTCGAATCCTTAATATGAAATACGCAATCAGTCTAAAAAATATTCAATCAAGAGTAATCAAATATTTTTGTCATGAACACTAGTGTATCAACTAACACAATCAAAATATGAGATCAATGACCTCAAGATTTGAGTAAACATGAATCGACAACCTACTTGAAATTTGGAGTTAAAATTGAGCATCACGAAATTTGGGGTTTTTCCCACATGCTAGTCTAAACACACAAAAACACACAAAATTGGAGGATTCAACTCAAATTTACAATCAGATTCCATCAATTTGAGTCTAATAAGATCGATCAGAAGAGAAAATAAATAAAAAAGTAGAAAGAAGAAATTTGAACAAAATAACAAACCTGAGATGGATTCTTGTGAATCCGTCATAAATTAAAACATGCTTTGGCAAAAATCGATCAGCGGCGCAGAGGAGAAGAGGCTAGCCGGCTCACTGGTGGCGCCGCCGGTGCTCTCCAGCGACTGTTGTGGTTGCTGTGGTTGGCGGCGGCGTCAGCTGGAACGGGGAAGATAGAGGCGTGGACTAGAGAGCAAGAGAGCGGGGAGAGGGGGTTCGCCGGCGGATGCATGCGACATTTTCACCGGTGGGGATGGGTTTGTTGGTGTTAGGTGGCGGTAGGCGGCGTATTCGCCGATGGGGATGGAAAAAGAGAAAAGAGAGAGGAGACAGACGCGGTGGAGGTGTTGCACCAGCCATGGTGGCCGATGTCGGGTTTCTCAGATGTGGTGGCTGGCCGGCGGCGGCAGCTATTGATAGATAGAGAGAGAGGAGAGAGAAAAAGAGAGTAAAGAGGAGGGGTGTGGCTGGTTTGTTGAAAATGGGATTAGGGTTTGGAATGTTGGTCTAAAGGAAAGGAATGGAGATTCGATCTCAGCTGTTGGATCAACTTCGATCAAAGGCTGAGATTAAAATAGTTTAAAAATAGGTCCACAACTTGAAATTTAAAATGGGACCAAAATTGATGTCTAAATTGACAATAATAAATGGCTAACATCTAAACGTGTAGACGAAATCGGATAAAAATCGGCTGTTATTTTAATAAATGTATATAGTAAAAATAATAGGATGTCGTTATTAAAATAACTACACATGTAAAAATTATGTTACGTAAAAAATATTATATAAAATAATTTAAGACAATGCATTTGTAATTTTTGTGTGTGCATATTTACGAAAAAATAATTTAATAAATATTAACAAAATTATATAAAATATTATATTTGAAATAAATTGTTAAAATGATAGTAAAATAATTTGTATATTTTTAAATCATCAATGTGACATGTCGATATCTTTTTAATACAAAAATAATGTGTAAAAAATATTAATATTAAAAGTTTAAATAATTTTGATAAAATAGCGGCCTAAGAGGGCATCGGGAGGTCAAAATTGGGTGTCAACAATGTTTAAATTTATTTCATTATTTACAATTAATTTGATAGGAATTTTTTCACTCTTTAATTAAGAGTTTTGGGTCTTGTAAGGCTGATTAATTTAACACATGTCTATGCTCATGGTATAATTTTATTTTTTTTACTAAAAATTTCATTAAATATGTCAAAATAATTACATCATGAACCCAATAAATAAATGATATTATAATTCAAAATCCATAAATCAAAATTATAGCTCCATTCTATATTTAATAGATGACCCCTGCTCGTGCTGAGCATGACATTTTTGTAAAATAGTTATATGAAAGAGATCCAACTTATTGAGAATTTAACCACCTTTTTTTTTTTTGGTTCAGAAGATGTTAAAAAAAAAGGAAGCAACATCATCGAATTAAATATTTACATAATATGCTCCACAATATACATATAATTGTAGAACGAAGCTACACCGTCACATTTGCTAGAAAGACCAAGGTTGTGGAATTGTTTATGTTGGTGGTCTAACTAATACAAAGAAGTCAATAATTAAGAAATCTTACCACAGGATTTGCGATCGTAGCTAAATGGGTCGCGATCGCGACACTTGCTGGTGCTGTCAGATCGCGATCATGATACAGGGCCCACAATCGCGGTTGCACCAGTTACAGCCAAGTCTTCGTCAAGCCCTCGAGATTCATTCAGAATTTTATATACGCAAACAAACTATGTAATCATACCAAAGTTGATGTTTTGGATTCAACGACGCAGTTAAAATTTTCATCTGAGGTTGTTTTGATGAAATGTGGGTCCCACACCCAATTTTTAATTTCTTAACTTTCTGACCAATAGGTCAAAATGAGCCCGAGTATCTCGGGATTCGAACTAAGAGTCCTCCTAGCAATGAATCGATATTACGGAGTTGCTGGAATAGTTGGAATTTGCATTCAAGGTTGTTTGACTAAAGTTTTTACCCGGTGGCCATTTGGAACAAGCAAAGACTTCAAAACAGGGAAATGACTCTAAAAATCAAAAGAACTACCCGGTAATCGAACTGTCAGTTCCATCAAGTCATAAATGACTTGGGGCATCTATAGAATCTCTAACAGCAAAAATAAGCTGAAATATGAAAAATGACCTAAAGGGTTATTACAATATCCACTACTAAAGGAACTTTCATCCGTGAAAGTTAAGGGATTAGGATATACCTGAAGTCTCAAACAGGTGAGGATACTGGGCGTGTCTCTCGCTCTTGATCTCCTAAGTAGCCTCCTCTATTGGGTGGTGACTCCACAAAACCTTAAATACAGGGATCTCCCTAGTTCGCAATTGCTTGAATCACTAGCCAGAATGAGCACCGGCTCCATTATAAAGGTCAAACGCTCATCCAACTGGAATGAGCCCCATCTAAGCATATAATACGGATCTAGAATGTATCACCACAACATATAAACATGGAAAACTGGATGGACAATAGCAAAATCTGGAGGTAAAACAAACTCATAAACCACCTCACCAACTGTGGGAAGAATTTTAAAAGGTCCAATATACCTAGGGCTAAGCTTGAACTTCCTCCTGAACCTCATCACACCCTTTATGGGCGACACACGGAGGAATACTCGGTCACCAATGCCAAATCTTTAGGAACAAAGCCCACAATCTGCATAGGCTTTCTGCCTACTTCGAGCTGCTCTCATCCTGTCTTGAATCACCCTAATTCTATGTTACGACTGCTGAAACAAGTCAGTCCTACGGGGTCGAATCTCAAAAGTCTTAAACTATCCAATTGGAAAACGATATCTCCTACCATACAAAGCCTCAAAAGGTGCCATCTCAGTACTCGAATGGTAACTGTTTTTATAAGAAACCTCTACCAAAGCTAAGTGCTCCTCCCACTAGCCTCCGAAATCCATAACACAGGCTCCGTGCATATCCTTAAGTACCTAAATAGTCCGCTCGCACTGGTTGTTGATCTGCAGATGAAAGGGTGTACTAAGATCCGCTTGAGTACCCAACTCATCCTAAAAAGATCTTTAAAACTAGACGTGAACACAAAACCTCAGTCTGAAATAATAGATATGGGCACCCCATGTAAATGGACTATCTCATGCACATAGATACGGGCTAACCTCTTGGCACTTAAAGACATTTGAATGGGAATAAAATATGCTAATTTGTGCAGCCAATCTACAATGACCCAAATGCCATTAGAACCATGGTAAGTGTGAGACAAATCACTAACAAAATCCATGGTGATTCGCTCCCATTTTCACTTTAGAATTAGCAGTCTCTGAATCAAACCACCTGGCCACTGATGTTTGGCCTTCACCTGCTGACAACATAGGGAATAATCTATAAATTCCTTCACATCTCTCTTTATGCCACTCCATCAATAATTTTGTATCAAATCTCTAAGCATCTTAGCTATACCCGAATGAATAGAATATCTAGAGTTGTGAGCCTCATGCAAAATCAGTTGAATCAAGTCATCAATCATCGATACATAAATATGGACATCAAATCTCAAAACGCCCTCTGAATATATAGTGATCCTCTCAAACTCACCTCTCAACACCAGATCCTCAAACTAACGATCCCGAATCTGCTAAAAAAGCAAAGACCTCGCCTCAACAGTAGAAAGAATCCTCCTAGGGTTTGAAATTTCAAGGTGAACTATCAAGTTGGTTAAATATTGAATATCCCATGCCAATGACCTCTAAGAAATTGAAATACAAGCCAAATTGCCTATACTCACTGCCCTACGGCTCAAAATGTCTGCTACCACATTCGCCTTATATGGATGATACAAGATAGAGATATCATAATCCTTAAGCAACTCCATACATCTATTGTCTATCATTAAGCTCTCTCTGGATCATAAGATACTGAAGACTGCGATGATCGGTAAAACTCTCATAATACACACCATAGAGATAATGCCTCCAAATCTTAAGTGCGAAATTGCCAACTCCAAATCATGAGTGGGGTAGGAGCCGATTGGAACTGCATTATTAAAGGAATGATCCCTACTAAGTATCTTGAAAAAGGTACTACAAAATTATTCTCTGAACAGGCGAAAGATTAAAAATAAATTATAAACTACACAATGCACACATATGTAATGATGGAATTTGTTTCATAAATGACTTTGTAATAACCAAAGATATAAATGAAGAGATAATTTTAGGTATAACTTTTACACATCAAATTAAACCTGATACTGTAGAACTAGATGACATCCACACCACTATTTTGAAGAAAATTATTTTTCCTTATCTAAATAGTTTATCAAAAACAGAAAGTGACCTTATAAAAAATAAAACGGTCTTTAAGATCGATTTAATTTCACAACAGATAAATTATTTAAAAGATGAAATAAAAATCAAAAGAATTGAATCCTCTTTAAAAACCCTAGAAGTAGAGACAAAAATTAAAAATCTACAAGAAGTCATTGAATGAGAAGTCTGCTCGGATTTTCCTAATGCCTTTTGGGAAAGAAAAAGGCATATAGTTGAATTACCTTATATTGAGGAATTTGACGAAAGGATTATTTCAACAAAAGCAGGACCCATTCAAATAAATCAAGAATTAATGGAATATTGTAAAAAGAAAATTAACGATTTATTAGATAAACAATTATTAGACCTTCCCAAATCACCATGGTTTTTATGTCAATAATAGTGTTGAAAAGGAAAGAGCTGCCCCAAGATTAGTTATCAATTACAAGCCTCTTAATAAAGTATTAAAATGGATTAGGTAC
>NC_061121.1:112532219-112711189 GCF_002878395.1 Capsicum annuum
TCGATACCTAACAAACGTGACCTTCTTAAAAGAACTTATAAAGCTAACATTTATAGCAAGTTTGATATGAAATCAGGATTTTGGCAAATACAAATTACAGAAAAAGATAAATATAAAACAGCCTTCAATGTTTCTTTTGGACAATATGAATGGAATGTAATGCCTTTTGGACTAAAAAAATGCTCCATCTAAATTTCAAAATACTATCAACAATATATTTAATCAATATAGTCAAATTTCTATAGTCTATATAGATGATGTTTTAATATTTTCAGAAGATATTGACCAACACTTTAAACACCTCCACACATTTTTAAAAATTGTCAAAAAAATGGACTGGTAGTTAGTGATAAGAAGATTAAATTATTCTAAATCTCTATTAGATTTCTCGGTCATGATTTATATCAAGGAACCTATAAACCCATTTGTAGAGCCATAGAGTTCTCCTCTAATTTTCAGATGAATTAATTGATAAAACTCAACTCCAAAGATTTTTAGGAAGTCTCAATGTGATACCCCGAGTTTTTCCCATTAAATATTTCGCTCCCAAATGTGTCGAGTCATTAAAGCCCTTTTATCTTGCCAAGAGAAGCTTAGCACTAAAAAAAAAATTTTGGTAAGTGTTGAAACTTTCTCATTTAGATCTCTGATTTTTGGGTATTTATTTGACGACCTTTCCGACATCCATTTTACGATTTTCAAGTTGCGTTGCGATGGGGAAAGGTCGTAATACATCCCGAGTGAGTTTCAGAATTTTTGGAGTAGCATAAGGGCACGTTTGGGTGCCCAAAACAGTGGCACCAAGCGATTAGCATGCTCCAGAAATTTTCAGCATTTCAGGGCCAACTTCAAATGATCATCACTTCCTGAATATAAGGAACTGGGAGATCTTCTATATATCAAACGAAAGCTCTTTGAGTATTCTTTTCAATTCAATTGGTTTCACCCCATTCTAACATCAGAGTAATAATTTCAACATGCCAAATCAGTAACTGAGGGACGGATTTGACTTGGGTCAACTTCGGTTTATCATAACTCCTTATATATGACGAACTGGGTGGCCTACCATACATAAAATTAAAGATCTTTGAGTTAGCTTTCCAATGATATAAATTTCGTAAAAGTCCAATACCCGAACAAGGATTTATTCAATTTTTCGTGGCCAAGGTACGCAAGATATTTCTGCCATTTTTCAAATTTTTAGGGGCAATTCTGTCATTTCACCCTTGCCCCATTTCGTGGAAATAAGCATAAAAACTGATTTTGGGCATCAAAGTCTGACATTTTCAAAAAAAAAAAAGGTTCCAAGAAAGAAACCCTACACCTCTAAATTCTCCTTCCTAAATCTTCCAATTCTACCATGGAAATTTCAAATTAATCCGATAAATGAAGTCCCCATTCTGAGCTATTCGAGATGCACCAATCAATTTCGTAAATAGTGTTCCGAGGCAAGAATTCATTCCAATCTTTAATTTTAAGGATGTGGGGTTTGAACAAGAATAATTCTTCCGTTCTTGTGCCCGTATCTTTAATTTTTATTATGGATTATTATGACTTTGGCAAATGAATTTATTTCCAAGATATCCTACCATGATATTTTCATTCTGTATATATATAAATTGTTCAAGCTTGCCAATTATGATTATTTAATGGATTCATATGGTTCTGTAAGTTGAATTATGTCTAAATAATTCGATCATGAACTTATAAAGATTTGAATTGTAAGTTTTGAATCACATGAGTATTTGACTATTTTCATTCTATTAATTGAGATTTAATATTGGGATTCTTGGTGTTTCTATCAAGAATTGATATATTTTGAACATGTATCCACGTTTTAAGTTCAAGAATGAATTATTGATATTTTCAAGTGTTTTCGAGCCATGTGTCAAATTTTGAGCTTCCTTATGATGATTTGAGTTATTGGGTATATTGCTATTGAAGTTGCAATGAGTCTTGGTATTTTCCGGATGATTTTGATGAGTTAAATTGTTGAAAATATTACGTATTGAGTTTTCATATCCTTGTCCAAATGTCGAGTCGGTTATGGTTCAATGCATTGATACCTTGTTGATGTTGAGGAAGATTAAAATGTTTTGAGCTAAAATGTGTTGAGTTAGGATTCCACAAATTGATATGATTTGATAAATGAGAAGGAGATTTGATTTGGTCTTTATGATAGACCCTTGTGATGTTGTGGTGGATTTTCTAACACGTTCTGAGCTTATAAAGGAGTAGTACTTAGCACTGAGAGGGAAATTTGGTATTTTTCCAAACCTATGTGCCACCGTAGGATTGTTTGATGATGATATTATTGGCCACAGAGCCCGATTGTGATTATTGCAGTTTTAAGGTTGTACTCCCTGGCAAAGAGTATGACGCTCCCGCCAACGGGGGTTTCAAACGTTGGTATTCCACGTAGCTCACGTGGGGTTGTTGGTTATAGAAAACTCCTGTGTCCATAAGATTAAGTTTCTTGAATTACCGAGTCACTCCGAGATTTGAGTCAAAGAGTTGAGATGTTTATGATGTTTTATGATCATTTATGATGATTTATAATTACCTATGATGATTTTTGATGATATGATAATTTATGATGATTTATCATAATTTATGATTTATAATGATTTACGTGGATTACGAGATTTTATCATATGAACTATTTATTATGAAATTACGAAGAGTATGATTTGATATAACTCAAGCCAAGTGAGTCATCATTGTCTGTATGCATGTCTCATGAAATTGATTATACTATTTATATTGTTACATGCACTCCCACATACTCAGTACATTTCAAAGTGCTGACCCACATATTTCCATGGGCTACATTCTTACCAAAATGTAGGTAGAAGCTGTAGCACACATATCATGTTCAACTGGGTCGCAACTGTCGATCGGCAGATGATTAGTCCTTTTGATTCAGGGACTTGAGTTGTTCAAATTTGAGGTATATTGTATTTTCTGTATTCAGCCGTGTTGAGTAGGGGTAGTTGGGAGTCATGACCCGGCTATCTTTGGACAATGCTAGTAGAGGCTTCATAGACAGTCACTAGTAGTCAGTGTATTCAGTTTCAGATTTGTATATATATGAGCAGAATTGTGACCGTATAAATTTACTTTCATGTTGGTCAGACTAAGTTATGGGTTGTTTCCGCATTATTTCATCTATTTTATGTATTTTATTCAGTTGCTTTGGGTTATGCCAGATGAAGGGTTAGCTTGGGGTCACTTGTGACCTTAAGCACCGTGTGACGTCTCGGGATCCGATTTCGGGGCGTTACACTCAACTACGTTGTGGATTTTATTCCTAATATTAGATAGGTATGTAAACCCCTTTATCAACGTCTTAAGAAAAATCTAGTACCTTGGAGTACCGAACACAGTGATACAGTTCGAAAAATTAAATCAATAGTTCAAAAACTTCCTTGTCTAGGGTTACCACACCCACAGGCTCTCATGATTGTAGAGACTGATGCTTTAGACATAGGATATGGAGGCATCCTTAAACAAAGGATTTCCATAGAATCTACTGAGCAATTAATAAGATTCACGCCAGGAATCTAGAATGATACTCAAAAAAATTATAATACTATTAAAATATTTTTTTTTGGCTATAGTACTATGTATAAATAAATTTCAAGATGATTTAATAAATAAAGAATTTTTACTAAGAGTAGACTGCAAAGTAGCCAAAGATGTTTTACAAAAAGATGTTAAACATATAATTTCTAAACAGATATTCGTCAGATGACAAGCATTGTTATCAAGTTTTGATTTTCAAATAGAGTTTATAATAGGAGAAAATAATTATCTCCCAGATTTTTTAACCAGAGAATTTCTTCAGGGAGAAAATGAGGAGACCTCAAAAATTTGGAATAAAGACGAAGCCACCATATAGGGAAAAAATAAAAAGGCCTTTTAACAAAAAAAATAAAAATTCAGATATTAGATTTTCAGTCCTGGTAGAAGTTCCGTCTCTACCGGAGCCTACTACTTTCCTACCATCAAAACTATCCATGAAATCGCCGGAGGCATATGCACAGGCAGTCTCCCTAGTCACACCACAGACGAAGGATGGACAGAGTATTCTTGATGAAAAGCAATTCAAGATAGTAAATCTACAGGTACTGCCAATCAGAACACTTGATAAAAATTATGAAGGTGCGAGAGTGGTTAAAGCCTTGATGTACAAAGTAAGGCAAATAATCCCCTTGAAATTCGAAGAAATTAGTGAGTTAATTTTAATAGAGTATTTCTACACTATTAAGGGATATTGAGTCCCTTCACTAATTACTATTTTTATCAATAGAAATGTTTTAAATAAAATGTTTTGCCAAAAATAATAACTTCACCAAATTATGGTACTGAATAAAGATGCATAACAAAGTTACAAACACTGTTGGTCATTTACTATATTTTTACAGAGATTTGATAAATATTTTGCAAAAAATATGAAATATTAGGTAAAATATCTCTACATATTAAAATATTTTCATAAAATATTAGTCCTTTTAAAAGCTAAATATTTATGGAAAACCTCGTCAAATAAATTTATGTCTGGTTGTTTCTCATGAATCGAATCTTGCTTTTAAAGTCAGAAAATAGGGATAAATAGATACTGCAATATCTATTTAAAAGGAAGGACTCAACCTCTCATCTACATTCAAGAGAAGACAAATATCACATAAGGACATATCACTACAAGACGGACAACACAAGACACAATAAAAGGTGGGCCCCATGAAATCCTCCCAAAATCCCATGACACACCAAGACAAAAATACACAAGTCTTTATGTCACAAAGGACAAAAGACAAAAATTCCTTTAAAATACATAAAACACACATCTCTTCATAAGGTCATCAAAAGCAAGAATCAACGGATATATATCATCTACTAGACAGGTGGGAAGCAAATAAGATATATTAGTAGATACATAAATGCAATATAAACAGAGTAAGAAAATATTAGTTAGCATATTTTTTTAGGCCTATTTAGTCTTTCAACTTGTAATAGCGAGAACATTCTGATATTTTACAACTCAAAAATCTCTCTACTATCTCCCATATTTTCCATCTCCCTCTGTAAAGTTCTCTTATTTTTCCAGATCAATAAATTTTTTTTGTAAGTATAAGTTTCTCTATTTCTCTATTGTTTTTATTAATTCTTCTTTAGATTATTTTGTTCTTAGTTTTGTTGTTTTAAGGTTAAATTTATTTTAAAGTTTAATTTGACACTTTAAACTACTACTTTTAAAGTAGTAATTATTTTAAACTGTTATTTTGCTCCCCATTATTTCGATTCGTCCCCGAAAAGTTTAATTAGGCAGTTTAAACTACTTTTAAAGTAGTAATTATTTTAAACTATTATTTTGCTACCCGTTATCCTGATCCATCCCCTAAATGGTATTAGAGCCAAGTTTCCCGGGAGGGAGTGTGAGTATGAGTAGGAGCGGCTAGAGCGTTACATTGTCCTAGTGCTGGTCGAAATTAGTGTTACTCTTGGAATAATCATTTTCTGGTTAGTAATTACTGTTGTTCTTCCTCTATGTTCTTAGTTTTATTCCTTAAGTTGGGTAGCCATTTAATAGCGGTTTAGATGTTGACAAACCTGAAATTTTTCATTGAATTAGCTTTGAGTATGTAAAAAAAAAAAGCCGGACCTGGAGGGTGTTTCCGTCGCCAAACCTATAGAATAAAAGAAATTTAGGAGAAGAAAATTAGTAATTACTAGACACAAAAATAATTATTGTAGTAGTAACACCTAAAGTAGATTTTGGTCCCAGGATAGTGTTTTCCCCTTATCTGCAGAAACCCTAATGAATAGTCAAATCAACCAAAACGTAATAAATAGTGTTAATATTTCTGCTATCTCTAATAAAATTACTAAAATAGAAAATGATTTACAAAATTAGAATATTCCAAAAGAAAATTTTAATAGAGTCTATAAAACTGGACACTTCGATTTTGTTAAAAAATATAATATTAAAACTTTCGAATCCACTGTTGAAATTAATAGAAATATTGAGACTATTAAATTATTAACAGTTGAAGATATTAATAGATATAGAAAAAATTACAAGTTCCTTCACATAGGTCTTGTTCAAGTAGAAGTTAAACCATTATACAGATTTGGTTTAAATGTACCTATATGTCTACTTTTAAGAGATAATAAGTTATTAAATTTTGATGATTCATTATTAGAAATATTACAAAATAACCTCGCTAATGGCCCGATATACTTTAATTGTTATCCTAATTTTTTTATAGATATTTATGATCAAAATATTATGGATACATTAACATTAACTGTTAAAACAAAAAACATGAATAGTAAGGTAAATATAAAAGAAATAACAATAATATATAGAGTATATTACAGATTAATGAAAACAACCTTAGCCCTAAGGCTAAAATAATTAGTAATAAAGGAGCTACCATGCTTATGGAAGCTAACCTTAATCATAATAATACCTTTGTCCCAAAAATGATAAAATGAGATGATATATTAATAAAAGATAATTGGCATTTCGACTCCATAATGGAGCCAGAAATAGAAGAAGAAAATTCAAATATTGAACAAGTAGTACAATATCCAGATGGATCTATAGATTTAAAATTTCTAAGATCTCAATCCTTTAATCAAGCATCTTCAAGTAAAAGAATGTCCTTTTCTAGATCTCCAGTCTTCAAATTCGTAGAAGAAGGGGAAGTAACATTAGAAGATATTGAAAGAAAATTAAAAGGAGTTGATTTCTCAAGAACAATTCCAAAAGTAGAATATGAATCTACAAATTTAAAGGCTAAAAAATCAATAAGTCCCACTGCTAGGAGTAAGAAATTCTCTATGCATGATTAGGTCAGATGTAATATTTGAACCTGACTTTAAATATTTAGACAAATTATGGAATAACCCAGAAAATGCTAATAAAAAGGAATGGTATAAACAAAAATATTCATTAAAAGAAAGATATTCTTTTAGAGAAAAATAGTGCAATGATATGAAAAGATTAAGATGTAATATTGCATTTTTTAAATGGTTTGAAATTACAAGAAAATTAGATGATCAAAAGGAATTGTTAAACATGATTGTTAATAAATGGTATACTACTAATAATAAAGTAGCAGAATCAACAATTTCTCCCTTAAAAGAAATTAGCCTATCAATAGAGGGTAGAATTGTTACTGCCTCACCTTTTAAATTAGACACAGTAGATACTAAAGGTGATCCTACAAATAAGGATATAAATAAAATACTCCAACAAAATAATCAATTATTACATGTGGTTTCTAAACAGATTCTCAAAGTCGAGAACAAATTGACTTTTAAAGATAAACTAAGTTCTTCTCATTATGCTAAAAAATTAGAAACTCATTCAATATTTAAATTACTAGAATTTTCTAAAGATAAATTTTCTAAGTTTGAAGAAAAGTTTGAAGTAACCGATGACATTTTAGGAAAAATTAATGAAAGATTAAAACCTGAATTAAAAGTAAAAATGAAGTTATTAAAGAAAACCCAGAATCCCCATTGAAATCAACTAATAATATAGATAATAATAGTACAAGTTGGGACTATGAAAAAATAAATTATAAAGCTAAAGACTGCAGAATCCTAGATAAAACGAAAGACATAAGTAATTATTTATCCCTAGCAGAAAATATAAATAACATTTGCAGTAATAAATTAGCTAATTATTGTAAGAATATTGGTTCACACTGCATTGGTAATAATCATTATATTAATGTTATCACCAAGGAGAAAGAAGTATTATTTGATATTATCAACCAATTAGAAGATCCAATTCTTAGAAAAAAAATATTTAATAGCCATAAAAACTATTGTTCTTAATCTATATCTTGATAAAGAAATAAGTAAACCTTCTGACATGAAAGACATGTCAAATAAAGAACAAAGGTTAGAAACAACTATGCAGGACCTTCAAATAGAATTACAATGTTTATAAAGGGAAGCCAAAAAAATGAAGCAAGAATTTGGCAATAAATCACTTGATAACAATTTAATCTTTTATAAAAAATTTGAACCATGCCAATTAAAGCTTGGAGAAACATCAAAAATAAAAAATCATGATAAAGAAATTAAGTCTCTAGAGAATCAATAAAAAATTGACAAAATTACAAAAGATAAAGCACAAAGTTACCACATACCCATTACATTAGTCATAAATAAAAATTACACAATTCAAAAGGTGGCATTATTAGACATAGGAGTCGATCGAAACTGCATCATTGAAGGAATGATCCATAAAATAAACTCCGTCATTGCAAATATGGGCTTTGGAGAGTCTATAATTTATTTTTAATTTTTTCCTTGTTGTGGAGAATAAGCGGGTAATACCTTTTTCTAGATATTCTATAGGAATTAATCCTTCAGTAATGCAATTTTCATCGACACCTGTATTAAATAATGCAATCTTATGAATTTTGTAATCTTTATTGATGACTATAGTAATTGGTATATGGTTACTTTGTCATTTAACTATAGTAATTCCTGCTCTAATGGGGCAAGTTCTAGATGGTAAAAGTACACATAAGATGAAGACAATTATCTTCACAAACATGGCATGGGAATATTGTCAATGGGGGTTTAATTGTTCTATCCGCTTGGGACAAAGATAGAGTATCCACTATTTTTCCAAAGTCAGCTTTCAGAGTCATAGATAGAGGAAAAATTTCGTCAGAAAGTTTCTCACGTACATGCCTTAAAATACTTTTTCTTATCTAAATAGTTTATCAAAAACAGAAAGTGACCTTATAAAAAATAAAACGGTCTTTAAGATCGATGTGATTTCACAACAGATAAATTATTTAAAAGACGAAATGAAAATCAAAAGAATTGAATCCTCTTTAAAAACCTTAAAAGTAGAGATAAAAATAAAAATCTATAAAAAGTCATGAACGAGAAGTCTGCTCGGATTTTCCTAATGCCTTTTAGGAAAGAAAAAGGCATATAGTTGAATTACCCTATATTGAAGGATTTGGCGAAAGGATTCAAAATTTTTTTATTGATCTGAAAAAATAAGAGAACTTTACAGAGGGAGATGGAAAATGTGGGAGATTGTAGAGAGATTTTTGAGTTGGAAAATTTCAGAATGTTCCCTGCTATTACAAGTTGAAAGCCTTAAATAGACCTCAGAAGTGCTGACTAAAATTTAACAAACACTATCTATTTTACATCTGTCCTTACACTAATACAAGCTATTTATTTTACGCCTATCTAGGAGTAGCTGATGACTTGTTTACTTGTCCTGCACGTGTCTCTGACTATCTTTTCATCCTTATCTTAAACTTATCTTTTCATGATTTTGAGAATATTTTGGCTTTTTCTTCCTTGAAGATTGATGCCATGTCTTCTAGTTGCCGTTTTATTTGTGGGGTCCATAAAGTAAATTTTCAAATATCAAAGGTGTGTGGGCACCTTTCTTTCAATTTAGAAGGTATGCCTGTGCTATTCTTTATGGGTCCAACATATCCCCATTGCTGGGTTCGCTGACATGAGAGGATGCGGTATCTAATAACTCCATAATCTGTTTTGAATTACTCCTGTTATCTAGAGTTGACAAGGCTTCTTTGAGCCTTCTTTTTAATTCCTCCTTGGAGAGGTGCTCTTTCTTTTGTGAGGATGAGTTTGTTGGTGGCTTCTCAGTTGGAATCCAGCCTTTAATCTTGATAGTTTTGCTTAAGTATTTGATCTTTTCGATTTCATGAATATCAAAGGACTAATAGATAATATATGAAATTCTTTTAGCGATAAAAAATTACACCATTTAACATTTTATGGTAGTGTAGAAATATTATGCTCTACCTAAAACTTTTCAAATTGCTTTTGAAACTGTGTAGACAATACCTTTTTATTTCCTCCAAACTGGCTCCACTAGTCGTAGAACCATCAAAAAATTACAGCAGTCTTCATCTGCTCTAAATATTTTATGAACCAAGAGTGAGTATTGGGCCTAACATACATAAAATTGTACCAGGACACCTTATAATTGTACCAATTATAGGTCTGAGGTCGATGAGGTCTCGACAGAGGAATAGGTGTACGTAGGTGATCTATATACCATTCAAATGGGCTCAATATCCTTTTGATTGTAAACTTTGAATATTGAATACTATTGAGATCACTTATATCAGATAATTTATGCTCATTTGTAACAAATATGTATATGTTAATATGAACTCATAATACCTTCGGGTCTTGAGGGGATCATCTGTTTCAACATAGTCTCAATTTGTATAACAAGGCTTTAATAATTTTGGTACTAAAAAATTTTCATACTTTTTATCAAGTGTCATTATCGACAGTACCTGCAAATCTACTATCTCAAATTGATTTTTATCCGAAATACTCTGCTCTTTTTTCCTTTGCGGAGTGGCTGGGGAGACTTCTTGTGAGTAGGTCTCCGGTGGTTTTATCGTATAACTATCTTTTGTTTGGATGGTGATATTTTTCTTGGCAGATGAATATTCTTCCTTAAATATCTGCTTAAGTCACTGTATTCTTGGTATACTAGTAATGGACTCTTTTGACGATAGCGGAATGATAGGCTTTGGCAGGGATGGAAATTCTGCCAAGACTGAAAACTTATTTTTGATCTTTTATTTGACTTTTATCTTCTTTAGTGAAGGGTCTTTTATTTTTTCCTCTGATTGGAAAGGCTGGAATGGAGGCCTTAACTTTGATCTTAGTGTTTCAGGTTTCATAATTTTCCTATAGAAAAATTTTGTTAAAATTTTTGGGAGAGAGTTTCTCCCCTAAAAATTTCAAATTTGTTGATATTTTGTATGAAATAATTTAATTTTTTTTTTGAATTTTGATAACTTATAAAATTTTTTCCTTTAATAGTGGATTAGTTTTCCTCTAATCCCCATTAGACTGAATTTTCTCCAAAAATAGTTTTATTTTTTTATAAAATCACTTTCTTCCTTTGATATACTATTTAGATAAGGAAAAATAATTCTTTTGCTCAAAATAGTGGTATGGATGCCATCTAGCTCGACAATACAAGGTTTTATTTGAGTGATAAAAGGAAGATCTAATATTATCTCTTCATTAATATCTCAGTGATTACAAAATTATTAATAAAACAAACTCCGTCATTGCAAATACAGGCTTTGGGGAGTCTATAATTTATTTTTATTTTTCCCCTGTTGCGGAGAATAAGTGAGTAATACCTTTTTCTAGATATTCTATAGGAATTAATCCTTCTCTAATGCAATTTTCATCAGCACCTCTATCAAATAATACAATCTTATGAATTTTATAATATTTATTGATGACTATAGTAATTGGTATATGGTAACTTTGTGGTTTAACTATAGTAATTGCATTAATTCCTGATTTGTTCATAGGAAGCTTTTCGAGAGATTCTATTTATTTATTATTATTTACTTTTGATGTTTCACCAAGCTCAAATTGATGTGATTTGGAGTCTTGGTTTGGAGTTAAATTCTTTAATATTTTATTAGCAATTGACTCTGTTTCTAGATTGTTAAGTCTCTTCTTAACTTGCCTAAGTTCTTCTTTTAGGTTTTATTCAAGTAGTAATTATTTTAAACTTTTACTTTGCTTCCTGTTATCCCGATCCGTCCCTTAAATGGTATCAAAGTCAAGTTGCCCGAGAGGAAGTGTGAGTATGAGTAGGAGCGGCTAGAGCGTTACACTGTCGTAGAGCCGGTCGAAATTAGTGTTACTCTTAGAATAATCATTTTTCTGGTTAGTAATTACTATTGTTCTTCCTCTATGTTCTTAGTTTTATTCCTTAAGTTGGGTAGCAGTTTAATAGCGGTTTAGAAGTTGGCAAACCTGGAATTTTTCGTTGGATTAGCTCTAAGTGTGTGGAAAAATAGAGCCGAACCCAGAGGGTTTTCTTGTCGCCAAATCTATAGGAATAAAATAAAAGAATTTTAGGAGAATAAAATTAGTAATTACTGCACACAAAAATAATTATTGTGGTAGTAACACCTAAAGTAGATTTTGGTCCTAGGATAGTGTTTTTCTCTTATATGCAAAAACCCTAATGAATACTCAAACCAACCAAAACGTAATAAATAGTGTTAGTATTTCTACAATCTCTAATAAAATTGCTAAAATAGAAAGTGATTTACAAAATTGAAATATTTCAAAAGAAAGTTTTAATAGAGTCTATAAAACTGGACACTTCGATTTTGTTAAAAATTATAATATTAAGACTTTAAAATTTACCGTTGCAATTAATAAAAATATTGAGACTATTAAATTATTAGCAGTTGAAGATATTAATAGATATATAAAAAATTACAAGTTCCTTCACATAGGTCTTATTCAAGTAGTAATTATTTTAAACTTTTATTTTGATTCCCGTTATTCCGATCCGTCCCCAGATGTAAATTTATTTGACGGGATTTTCCATAAATATTTAGCTTTTAAAAGGACTAATATTTTATGAAAATATTTTAATATGTAAAGATATTTTACCTAATATTTCGTATTTTTCACAAAATATTTATCAAATCTTTGTAAAAATATAGTAAATGACCAACAGTGTTTGTAACTTTGTTATGCATCTTTATTCAGTGCCATAATTTGGCGAAGTTATTATCTTTGGCAAAAAAATTTATTTAAAACATTTCTGTTGATAAAAATAGTAACTAGTGAAGGGACTCAGTATCCTTTAAGTTGTCTCGAAGCATAAGAAATAACATGACCCTGCTGCATCAAAACACAACCTAGACCAATACCGGAAGCATCACAATACACGGTGAATCCCTCACCCTCTACAAGAAGAGATAAAATAGGTGCCGAATTAAGGAAATCCTTGAGCTTTCCAAAGCTTGACTCACACTGCTTGGACCATTGAAAAGGAACATCCTTTCAAGTCAATCTAGTCATAGGTGCTGGAATAGTAGCAAAACACTTGAGGAATCTTCTATAATAACCGACCAAACAAATAAAGTTATGAATCTCGGTCAGAGATGTAGGCCTAGACCAATGACAAATCACCTCAATCTTAGCTAGGTCTACCATAATATTATCCTTAGACACCACATATCCAAGGAATGTCACTGACTCAAGCCAAAAATCACACTCAGAGAATTTGGCAAAAAATACATGATCTCTCAAAGTTTGGAGGACAATCCTCAAATGCTGAGCGTGCTCCTCTCTACTCCTCGAATACATAAGGATGTTGCTGATGAATACAATCATAAAGAAATCCAAATAAGGTTTTAATACTCGGTTCATCAAATTCATAAATGCGGTTGGGGCATTAGTCAAGCCAAATAACACCACTAGGAACTCATAATGACCATAATGGGTCCTAAAAGCTATCTTCGCGATATCCTCAGCCCGAATCTTCAACTGATAGTAACTAGACCTTAAATAAATTGTAGAAAATATGTTGCTCCCTGAAGCTGGTTGAAAAATTCATCAATGCGAGGCATAGGATAATAGTTCTTCACCGTTACCTTATTAATTTGCCTATAATCAATACACATATGCATGGTGCTATCTTTCTTTTTTACAAACAGCAAGGAGCTCCCTAAGAAGAAACACTCGGTCTAATAAAGACATTACCAAAAAGATCCTAAAGCTGAGAATTTAGCCCCTTAAGCTTAGCTGGAGACATATAGTAAGGTGCCATAGAAATAGGTTGGGCACAAGGCTCGAGATCAATAGCAGACTCAATCTCATGGACGGGTAATACCAGGAAGGTCAGTAGGGAACACATCAGGAAACTCACAAACTACAGGAACAGAGTCAAGTGATAGACTCTTCACAGCAGTATCACAAATATAAGCGAGATAAGACTCGCAACCCCTTGAAATAAACCTCCTCACACAAATGTAAGAAATAATCCCCGTTGACTCGAGGCTAACCTCTCCCTTCCATATGACTGGGTGTACACCGGGCATGGCTAAGGTAACAGTCTTGGCAAAATAATCAATGACCGCATGGTAGTGGAATAACTAGTCCATGCCCAGAATCATATCAAAATCCATCATATCCAGAACAATAATATCAACATCTTTAAAAATAATAACATATGATCTGAAAACATAATCCACTACTAAAGAATCACATATGGGAGTAGATACACGCAAGGGCACAGATAATAAATCCCAAGATAACTCTAACCATGAAGCATTATAAGATGATACATAAGAATACGTGGATCCCAAATTAAATAAAGTAAGAGCCGATTGACGGCAACCAAAATTGTACCTGTGATAACAACATTCGAAGACTCAGCCTCGGGTCTGGTAGGTACTGTATACAATTGACCACGCCCGCCACCTGGCTGGACTCCTTACCGACCTTCTATCCTTTCTGCCTGAGAACCTCCTCAAGTACCTTGGAAATAATCTCTACGACCCTGAGAATCACCTCTAGATAAGGGATAAATTGCTCTAATAGGGGGAATATGATACCGAAATTATCAAGAAGAAAAGAAAACATACTCAAAACAGTCCACAAATCTAAAGATTTAAGGACCGTTTGGAGACCACACTCGGATTCAACAATATCAACAACAATGATGAGATAAAGGGTGTGTTTTAACACCGAAGCAGCCAATCCAAAGTAACATTAACAACAACAATATAAAGATAAGATGAACAACAACAATGATATAACTATGACAATAAGTCAGGGGTTACAATACTAGAACAAGAACACCAACGATTAGAACAAAGTAAAGATAGAAAGATAGACAAATGGAGATGTAATATTAACAACCCAAGAGCTTATTTCACTCTTGGACCTTTAATACCACACACAACATAAACCTATCTCTTACGTGACCTCAAGGGAATCGAAATCCCCAAGCAACCAACATTTCTAAGCAAGCTACCAACACAAGGATTCCACCTTGCAAGATACTCTATGGTGCTCTCAAAACATATCATCAAAGTCTTCATGATAAAATAACCTAATTGTTCTATTTATAGGCTAGGGCGACACTTGTTACATAAATGACCAAAAGGCCCTTAATGAGCCCAAACAAAGGGGCTTGGCTTCTTGAATAGCTTTGGAGTGTTGGGACTTGTTCTCTATACTTCAAAGCTTGTTCCTTGGTTAGGCATCCCCAAAAACTTAGGTCTTTCCTCACGTCTTCATATCCTCGAGTGCTAAGATGCCTCTTTGACCTGTATCATCCTCCCCTCCTTAGAAAGGATCCGTCCTCGAATCCGAACCTTACAAAATAATAGGAAGGACAAGCAAACACAAGTTACTCAAGGTATGAGGGTTAGGATTAGCGTAGTCAATCATAGTATCATGCCAAGGTGGCTCAAATTTCACATATAGCCAAACATCCCTCGGGTTTTAAAAAATTACACACCTATCACGGGAAACCTGAATTACATACAAGACATGCTTAGCATCAACATAACCATGCCCACACAATGCACACATGTCATTCCCGAATATGGCTTGAAATAAATCAACATCATATTTCAAATGGTCGTCGAGATTAAAGGGGTAGAGTGTCCATGGACATGGGTGGAGGACATACTTCCTTTCCCGAAGACTACCACCATTACACTCATTGACACCCTCTATACTATCATGATCTACTACAAAAACAACTAGAGGGTCATCCTTAGTTAATCGGTTAACATGTTCAACATCACCATCTTCACACTTAAGTTGGTCTTCATGACTTCCATAAGACAATGTACTATCACTTGCCAAAATGGATTCAATTCTAGATGGATCAACTAGTGTTTCCACAATCTCAAGTTGTACATTATCATCACCAAATGGAGGCACATTCGGCTCACCTAAAGTCAAACTATCATTCACACTTAGTTGGCTACTAGCCTTATTCACTAGAGTGCAAGAGTTAGGAAGGCTTGGTTGCTCTATCAAGTTATCCAACTCCTTGCAAAGAGAACTTTCCATCCCTTCCATTTTTCCTTCCACTCGGTCCATTATTCTTTCCATTCTCTCCATTCGACTACTAAGGTCATATTTCATACCCATTATGGCAGCCATCAAATCGTTTATGGTCACCTTTCTCGATGCCATAGTACCTATTAAGAACACTAAAACATAATAAAAATAATAACACGTTAATGTTAGCAAAAATCAGTCCACGAGTCGACTCAAAATAGTCCACAATTCCTCACTTTCACACTTTGACATTTTCACTTTATTGGTGTCACAGGTGTTGATAACTCACTTATACTCCAATGAGGTTACTTGGTCCCAATTGTGGCTCGAGGTCGAAGTAGATTCTTGTTTGAAATGACTCAAATAAGTAATGTACGAACTTGAACCAAAAGATACTACGACTCAAAAATAAGAAAAGCACAAAAAAAACAACGTTAACACGAAGAAACGTATTCAAAAACTAATTTACAATCTAGTAGAGATGTACTAGCTTGTCGATTAGTTATTAGAGTCAACAAACAAAACTAGGAACCAACAATAAGAAACTAAGAAAATCCGAATATGAGCCAAAATTTATTGTGTAAACAATAACAGTGATGTGGCAGTCACGTATTGGTTGCGGCCTAACAATTTTTTATTTTTCCAAAATTGAATGTCTTGAACAATTGGTGATTTGGAATTGGTGGGAATTGTTTTAGAGGGAAACAAGTCTTGAAATCCTCTTCAAATTCAAAAGAATGGAAGGCTTGCCTTTTTGCATTAATTCCCTAAAACAAGGTCCTTAAAACAAGGAAAGTTGTTGAGAAGTGATTGACTAGTTGATGGATGATTGCAAGTCTTACAAGACTAACAAGTTTTCACCTTTTTCCCTTCACCTTTTTAAGATCCAGTAGTCACTTTATTCATCAAGTTATGAAGGTTGTAAGAACATCAAGAACATCTTCATCAACCACCAAGAACTCAACAATCCAAACGTCTACCTATAACAACAACAACGCCAACAAGTTACGGCTAAGACCACAATGAACAACAACAATCGGCCACTCTTCAAGTTCACAACAACAACTCCAACAAATTCAAGTTCAAGTTTAGATTTTAGACTCAAAGTGTAAGTGAACAAGAAAGCCAACACTTAGAAACAACTAAACAAACAAAAATTCTTGGTCAATACACAACAATAACACAATTTTTGGCCAAGAACACCAAATGGACATTTTACAATTTTTTAGAAATTTTAGTTTTCAACCTTTTTTTTTTTAATTTTCAACCAAGGGAGCCCAAGATTGGTGTTGTAGGAACAAAAACAAAGATGGATCTGATACCAAATGATACCGGAATTATCAAGAAGACAAGAAAACACACTCAAAAATAGTCCACAAATTTGAATATTCAAGGACCGTTTAAAGACCACCCTCAGATTCAACAATAACAACAATAGTGACGAGATAAAAGATGTGTTTTAACACCGAAACAGCCAATCCAAAGTAACAT
This sequence comes from Capsicum annuum, assembly GCF_002878395.1. Classification (NCBI taxonomy): domain Eukaryota; kingdom Viridiplantae; phylum Streptophyta; class Magnoliopsida; order Solanales; family Solanaceae; genus Capsicum; species Capsicum annuum. Next base: position 112,549,608 of record NC_061121.1, read on the forward strand.
TAACAACAATAATATGGAGAAAAGATGAACAACAACAAGGATATAACAATGACAACAAGTCACATGTTACAATACTAGAACAAGAACACCAACGATTAGAATAAAGTAAAGATAGAAAGATAGACAAATGGAGATATAATATTAACAACCCAAGAGCTTATTCCACTCTTGGACCTTTAATACCACACACAACATAAACTTATCTCTTACGTGACCTCAAGGAACCGGAATCCCCAAGCAACCAACATTTCTAACCAATCTGCCAACACAAGGATTCCACCTTGCAAGGCACTCTATGGTGCTCTCAAAACATATCATCAAAGTCTTCATGACAAAATGACCTAATTGTTCTATTTATAGGCTAGGGAAACACTTGTTACATAAATGACCAAAAGGCCCTTAATGAGCCCAAACAAAGGGACTTAGCTTCTTGGATAACTTTGGAGTGTTGGGACTTGTTCTCTATACTTCAAAGCTTGTTCCTTGGTTAGGCAGCACCACAAGCTCAGGTCTTTCCTCACGTCTTCATATCATCGAGTGCTAAGATGCCTCTTTGACCCATATCAGAACACTTTGAGTAAAAGCAATAATTACCCCACGACTAGGGAAATCTCGCGAATAGTGAATAAGAGATCCACAACTATAACATGAACCATAAGCTGAATCAAAATCAACAAATCTGGTAGACCTTAAATAACTACTACATCTAGAATGATCAGAAGATGAATATGTCAAAGACTGACCGCTGCCCTGACTAGGGAAATCATAAGCACTAGACTGACCTCCATCCATAATCTGAAGAGCTGTCTGAACAGGCCGACTGGGATGACTCTAAGGCTGATAGGATGGACGCAGAGGATATATATCATGAAAATAACTACTCTGAATTGGGAACTACTACGACTCCCATAAAAACTGCCCTGATGTCTAGGCCTCGTATCGCTACCACCACAGGCCGAAGATGCATCTCCTCTATCACTTGAGCATGATTAAAAATCTAAATGAAAGGCCTACCCACTTTAGCCAAACTTAGAGTAGACATACAAAGGGGAAGTCTCAACTCTCTAACTAAGCAGTGAACTCTCTCATGCTTAGTGCCCAAACTAGAAGTATCATACCTAGCCAACTCATGAAAACAAGCCTGATACTCCACAACTATTATGTATACCTGTTCTAATGAGCCTTAGCGAGGCTTGTATGTCTCTAAGAACATCTCAGAGAACTAGGTCCATATCAAAAGAGAAGATCCGGCTAGTCTAGAATCCATATAACCTCTCCACCAATGTTGAGCATCTAAATCTAACTGAAAGGTAGTGTAATCACACCACGAGGCTCAACAAGTCCTAAATTACTCAGCCTATCCTCACAAGCAATCAAAATCTTATATCCATCTCACTAGGAGCACCATAAAATCTAAGTAGAGCCAACTCAAGAATCTACCCAACATCTTTTACTCCTCGAAAGACATCGTAGGCTGGGAAACCACTAGCTGAGCAACTAATCGGTAAGCAGCTACTGATGTAGGAGAGACTTCAAATCTGGAAGCCATATCTATAGGCTGTGCCCCTACCTCAGTACTACTCTATTTCGTAGACTATGTACCATAAGACAGTGCACCACTAACTAATCCCAGAAGCTGAACAAAAGTATATCTGAGCACTGAAGAAGAAATAAACCCTGGTGGAGCATAGGCTAGTCCCTAGCCCACTACTAGTTGGGGAGGAAGAATCACTGGTTCAGGAGAGGAGTAAGGTCTAGTAAAGTCCCCTTCTCCCGACCTTTAGCTAGGGATATATCTCTAGGTTGTCCATGACCTTTGGGTCATCCACGAACAAGAGTAGGATCCCTAGGCTCAATCTTTGGACACTCATCACGTGTAGAGATAGAACGTGTCCTAGCTATCTATAAAAGAGTAAAATCAAAGAAAACCAACTCAAACTCTTAGCACGATATGAGTGAAAGAAGTGAAAAACTCCTACAAATTTCCTATAGCCTCACAAATATAGAAAACTAATATCATCGCTCTGATCCACTGGACTCTACTAGTCATTGCTCTTGTACTAACAATACCGGTGTAGCCTAGACTCTGATACCAATTTGTTATGACCCAATTTATGAGTCATAGTGGAACCTACTTATCCCGCCAGTAGGGAAGCCAAACTGTAACCTAGAGCTAAACACAATGAGTTAACTTTGGTAGAAATACCCTCAAAGGGCACACTAGGCAATCCATCACAATAAATAAATAAGGCAATAGAAATAATTTAAAAGTAGTCACTACATAAATACTATCCCACCTAGTAGAGTTAGTGTAAGAGCAACTACAGATACAATCCCAAGTATCTAAAATAATCAATACAATCTATCTTGAAACTAAGGACTAGACATAAGTAAGTGTCATGACCTGATTTACGAGTCATGATGGAACCTACTAAATCCCGACAGTAAGTAAGCCAAACCACAACCCGGAGGTAACATAATGGGTTAATTCGGTAGGAAATTTCCAACTCAGGCGAATTTCAAGAACACAGTTTATAGATAAGCAAAGGGTTTTAGATAAATAAAATAATCAATATGCGATACCATCCCATGACCTGGTGGAGCCAGTACAAGAGCATATAATAATAATACAACTCAAATATCTAGAATAGTTAACAATATCTGTCTCGTTAACAAAAGATTGAATATGAAAGACAGAGAAAATAGGTGAATCAAACTCCAAGAGCTCACCTTATCTCTAAAAATATCAACACAGCACGATCAATGATCAAATGCTACAGTTAGTACTCGAATATGCACCAAAAAGGTATAGAAGTGTAGTATGAGTACCAAAATAACAGGTACTCAATGGGCATCATCCCGACTGAGCTAAATCATGATATAAGTATGATAAAATGCAAGATAATATAACTAAGTCAAGGTATAGAAACAAACGTGAATCATCTCCAATACTGTTGTACATAATAAGTAATTTAATCGAAATAATAATACAGCTCAAGGTGTCAACACATGCCAACATTACCGTACAATATAAGTAGATAAATCAAAATAATAAGGCATCACATGGTATCACACAAACAATCATAAACTACAAAATTGGCTCTTATACGCCAATTGGTGTGAAAAAGTAAATAAATCATCACAAACTCCCATACGCCTGGAGAGTACACTCAAGGATAGAATAAATCAATCAACCAACACTATAACTAACCTTCATCATAATTTAACCATCATTCCACAATTATCATCAATCGGTCATTTACCCACATTTCATAATTTACCAATATTTTACAATGTACCCACATTCCATAATACTACCATTATTTAAAAACCTTACTCACTAGTCGACATTTATTAGCTAACCATCTCTTATTAACTAATTTATTTGATTGCAAGTCATCCTATAACCTCTAGTCATCATTTAACAACTATTCACCACATATCCGCTAATCACCATTTATTTGATAACCATCATTTGTCATCTAACATAATTTATTATCTAATCATCAATTTACTAACTATTCCTCGATTATCAACTTGTAATTATTTTAACACTTACAACATTCACCACTAATCATTGATTATCACAATTATCAATTGTCACTAATCACCAATTATCACTAATCATCAGTTATACCATCTTCTAATTATTTACTACTTTTGGGCCATATTCGGCCTCGCTAATATCAGTTTCATACCCAACTACATATAAGTATATATATATATGATATCTATACTGAAACACCCTAAGTATTGGTCCCAGAGAAATCTCTAAGCGTTAAGCTTACTGCCCAGATAACGACTCTCTTTATGAGTCGTAAGGTCTTCATACGAGTTGTATAGACTCAAATCGTAGGCCAACCAGTGTATATGTAAAACTTTTTTCCCTAAAAATGACTAGAATCTATGAGTCATAGTGACTCTATATGAGTTGTTATGTGCTAATCGTAGGGTGACCAATGAGTTACCCCCATGGTTCTATCTTGGATAAGACTTGGACCCTACAAGTCAAAGGGTCACTTGACAAGTCATATAAGGTAAGTAATAGGGTGAGTAGTGTGTGTGCCCTAGAAACTATCTTAACTACGACTCATGGTGATGAGTCGTTATGTGACCTTACGAGTCACAGAGTAACCAATAGTCACTAACGATAATTTTTTAGCTTTTAATTTAGGGCACTGTGGACATTTTTCCTTTTTCTCACTTGTGACCTACGGCCATAAAAAACCTTTGGGGCAGGATTTTTACCCTTTAGCAAATCAATGCATATTTTCTTCTCTCTCAAGTTCTTTCATGCAAAAAGTACCTAAAGTTTCTAAAGATTGACCATCTAGAGCTTTAATGGTTGAATTCTCTTCATAATCCTTGATTTTTCAGGCATGTTACTCTTCCCTAATTCTCAATTTTTGAAAAGCATATGTTTTACATAGTTTAAATTGTATGGATTTGACTTTGTTAAAGGAAATTATGATTTCCTTGACATCTTTGTTTTCTGTCTTTGTTAAAGGTAAGTGTGGGTGTATTTCTATGTCAAATCATGCTAATGGATACCTTGACCCATCATTCAAGGATGAATGTTCCTATGAGGGGAGAATGAAACACCCCATTGAAATATATGTTGGAGGTTTTAGTTGTTCATGGTTGGATAATGTTTTCCCATACTTTTATTATGGTTTTTCATGTTATAATTATGGTTTGAACATGTGGTTACATGGGAATGGTCAATTTATTCTTGGTTTTGTTTTTTGGAAACTATATGCCCTCAATATATTTGATACCCGACAAGGTTAGAGGATGATTATGATACTATATTGATACTCGACAAGGCTGGAGGATGATTATGATGATATATTGATATCCTACAAGGCCAGAGGATGATTATGATGATATATTGATGCCAGACAAGGATTGAGGATGTTTATGATGATGCATTTACACTCTACAAAGCTGGAGGATGATTATTTTGATGTGCCTATGTGTTTATCTATTGGTTCATGTCTGGTTATGCCTTATGCATGTGTCACGACCCAAAATAGGGCTTGGCCGTGATGGGTATCTTAAGTAACCGAGGATCGGAGACTACCTCCGTTGCCAAGCCAAACAGAACATAACACCTAAAAGCGGTTGAAATCCAAAAATATAACAAGATAGGGGATAATAAACTCAAGACAACTAATAGTGTCAAAAAAACAACCCCAACCACATAATATCCACAAAGGCTCTTAACAATACCGAAAACCAATCTAAGTCAGGACATTCCCCTGACTTTGACAATGATAATGTTAATGAAAATGTAAAGTCTTCAATTCTACTTTATAATGGGAAACTGATAAAATGACCAAATCTTTTGGAGAATAAAATCTCAACACTTCACCACAATGACCGACGAATTAAGCCAATCCACCTAACACTGCACAGTAAAATTAGAAGTATCTTCGGTGCCTGCATCTCATGGGGATACAAAATCCGAAAATGGTTAGTAGGTTGAGCAATAGCATGTAACTCAGGACCAGGGGAAAAATAATGCCAAGTCAAACACAATTCAAATTTATGTGAACATCATCATGTATATACATAAATAATATATCGGGATAGGAAAAAAGACTTATCATATACTTTAAATCATTAACCTAGACTGTGTAGCATAACCTTCAGAACAATGCACTCACGGGCTAAATAGGTCCAGCTCTTCTCTAACTGAAAGGGCCCAGTGCGTGTGGCCGCATGAACCAGAGAATACTCATATAAATATATGCACCGTGGAGGACTCAAACCTCCCAGCATACACCAAGAGTGGCTTAAGCACTCCATCAATAACATGGAGGACTCAAACCTCCTAATTATATAATATGGGGGACTCGAGCCTCCCAATTATTTAGACCTCCACGTCAGTAATTGTGGTTTCCAGTATTGACCGTTCGGGACCTCCACTTTCATGGCAAAACTACACAACCCCCATTAAATCCAAATTAAAACACGTCTCACACATTACCATTCATTGACCAAAGGATACACTGTTAAGGCATACCATGGGTTTTGTCATATCCTTACACTTGAAAGCTTATCTCTATGCCATAACAATCATATGATCTTGGGAGAATACCTCAACTCCCTTTGTTCATTAAATCAAATCATAGCCAACAAGGCTTTCCAAACCATGTTCATTGTTTAACTTTTTATGCAATGAAATGACATAGGTGGGTAAGTCAAACCAAGTGATAATTTCACAATTGAAAGCCATTTATGCAAGTGGGTTGAGGCAACCCAATTATTCAAAACCAATTCTAATTTCAAAACACCATTTTAGGGAAAACCATGCCCCCTTAGCTTATTCACCCTTTTACATGCACCCCACAAGTTCAAAACCATTAATAAAGCATAAAAATGCATAATAAATCATGGGAAAATAATTTAAGAATTAACCATGTCAAAACTCTCAACTATAACAAAAACCACATTCAAATCCATACAATTTAAACCATGCAAAACACATGCTTTTCATAAATTTAGAATTGGGGAAGAGTAACATGCCTAAAAAATCAAGGTTTATGGAGAGAATTCGACCTTAAAAGCTCTAGATGGTCATCCTCTAGAAACCCTAGGTAATTTTTGCTTTAGAGAATTTGAGAGAGAAGAGAATGTGCTTTGATTTGTTAAAGGGTGAAAATAATGCCCCAAAGGTGTTTTATGGCCATGGTTCACAAGTGGGGAAAGGGGGAAATGTATAAAGTACCCTTAATTAAAAGCTGAAAAATTATCGCCAGTGACTACGAGTCATTCTGCGACTCATAAGGTCACATAATGACTCATCGCCATGAGTCATAGTTAAGATAATTTCTAGGGCTCACAAACACTGCTGACCCTATGAATCACCTCATACAACTCGTCAAGTGACCCTACGACTCATAGGGTCCAAGTCTTATCAAATACAAAACCATTTAGGTAACTCACTGGTCACCCTACGATTAAGACATAATGACTCGTATATAGTCACTACGACTCATAGAGTCTAGTCATTGTTCGGGCAAAAAGTTTGACACATATATTGGTTGGCCAATGAGCTGAATCTATATGACTCGTATGAAGACCTTATGACTCATAAGGAGAGTTGTTATCTAAGCAGTGAGTTCAAAGCTCAGAGATTTCTTTTGGAAATCCTTCGGCCTTTCCAGGTATCAATATACCATCATAATCATCCTACAGCCTCGCCAGTATCAATATAAATATGATCATAATATCCATACTCAAATCGGTAGCCATATCATCATAGTCTGTGACAAAATCAATGGCATAAGTGATCATATAATAAGCCATCATGATTTCAAGCATAATTAACAGCATAACTTTCCATATAATCAACAAGAATGACTTCTAATATAATTCATGGCACAATTGCTGATATCATCAATTAGGATGTTTTCTAGAATAATTACCAGCATAATTTTTTAGCATGATCATAATCATAAGTAATATCATGAGCAATGGCTTATTAATAGCATGGTTAAAGAATCATAATTAGCTTAATAGATAGCTGATACATGGCATAACCAATAGCTTATTGTAGCATAATTCATATCATATCATAGCATAAATGACAATCTAATCCATTAGTCTATGAACATTAATTCTTACGTCATCATTACAATAACCATCAAGTACCAAGGTTCCTCAATATTGTCTCAAAGGACATTCTCTAGGTATTTAAAAGTGTATAAGGGTTTCACGAGAACTAATCATCAATCTTGACTCAAGGTGGGTCAAATAGCCCACTTCCAAAACCCTGAAATATCTTTTAAGTCAAATTCTACCTCAAACAAGGCTAAGGTATCTAAATCCACTCATAGATGTATAGCAAGCCACAATTATCCCTAAGGTAGAGATTCTTCTCAGTAGTTTAACTAAGTCAAATGGAAACTAAGGAAACCTTTATTAGCGTAAGTAACTATGGCCAAACTTACCCTAAGCATGAGTGTCTGAAGAATTTTCTTATCAAACTTGAGTAATTGAAGGTATTTTATTCTAAACATGAGTAATGAAGTCCAATCCACCTAAGACATAAGGAAACAAGTCTTGTGTTTCAACTCTACAATTTTAAAATAGCCTAAACAGTCCAACTAACCCAAGTCTTATATTTCATCAATCCAACACCTAAAAACCATCCTAAATCTAACGCAATATCATAAGAATACTATGAAATAGCTCAAACTAATAAGGGATAAACCTAGCCTACCTTGACACTAAAGAAAGCTCAATGATCCGCTAAACCACCATTTTTCCCTTTCAAGACGCCTCCTCGAGATGCCAAGCTCTCATAAACATATTTTACTAATCAACACGAGAATACCCATATTGAACCATTTTACTCCAGGTCCAAAAATCATATCAAAACCCATGTGGGTCCCACTTGCAAAAATGACATTTTTGAAACCAACCGAAGTTCTTATAAGTTCAAGGAATAATTATCCTAAAAAATGGGTAAAAACCAGGTTAAATTGGGGCTAAAATCAAGCCCTAAATGTTTTAGGGTTTTGAGAAATAAATCAAGAAATTTCACCAAGAAAAGGGTGAATTCTTACCTCAAATCAAAATATAATCATAAAAATAAATGTTAATATAACATTTCAATCACCAACAAGCTTTAATTTTAAGCCCTCCCACTATTTAGGGTTTTCAGCTCTTAAGGAAGTGATTAAGAATGACCAAAATTATGGAAAAGGGGTCCTTTTATACCCAGTCCAGGTATTCATGTGTCGCTATCACAACTGACCAGTCGCAATCAAACCATGTTGGGCCTGCATACGTAAACTGCGATCACAACCTGAGCCTTACGATCACAGAAAGTTAGGCTGATCAGACTTGTCACAATAGTGACATAGATACTGCGATCGTGGTGGTACCAAATTTTCTAATGCACTAGATTTTCTAAGTTCAAAATGGGCTAGATCGGGTGCTCGAGATTCATTCAAAATATCGTATATGCATACGAACTGTGTAACCATATCAAATTTGATGTTTCAGACTTGGTAGCACAATTAAATTTTTCATCCGAGGTCGTTTTGAATAGTGTGGGTTCCATACCTATATTTCATTTTCTTAAGTTTCCGACCAATAGGTCAAAATGATTTCGGGTGTCTCGAGATCAAACCAAAGGTCTACCTAGCCTAAGTCGACATTTTGGAGCTAGTGGCATAGTCAAAATTTGCATACGAGATTGTTTGATTGAAGTTTTTGCTCGGTGGCCATTTGGAACCTACAAAATCTTCTAAATAGAGAATTGGCTCTAAAAACCCAATGAACTACCCGTTGACCAAACTGTTAGTCCTAGCAAGTCATAATAACTTGGGACAATAATGGAAAAGCTCTAATGGAAAAAATAAGTAGAAATATGGAAAATAACTAGAAGGGTCATTATAGTAAGATAGAAGGAGATAGGCAACTCTAACTCTAAGAGCTCACCCTATCTCCAGATATCAACACAGTACGAACGTCGATCAATTGTGGAAACTATTACCCGAATCTTCACCAAAAAGGTACAAAAGAGTAGTATAAGTACCAATATCATGGGTATTCAGTAGGCATCATTAGCCGACTGAGCTAAATCATGATATTAGAATGATAAAATGCAAGAAAAGATAACTAAGTCAAGGGATAGACAAACCTGAAGTAATTCCAACATTGTTATGCATAAATATGTAAATAAACCAGAATAATTTCATAACAAAACATAAATCATCAACGCACACAATCATAACAACAAAATTGGCTCCTATACACCAATTAGTGCAAAAAAGTAAATAAGCCATAACAAGCCCCCATAAGCCTAGAAGGTACAAACAAGGTAGCATAACCCACCAATGCTATTTATCAGCTCACATACCATTGGAACTGATCCAAGTCATGACATACTATAACCATCAATTTTCCATGTTTATCATTTGTCAATTAATCAACACTTACTAACTAACCCTCATGCAACAACTAATCCGTATGTATCAATAGATCATCTTTTTATCAACTAGTAATTATGTAATGACCCTAACTAGGGCCTAGCCGTGATAAGTATTTCAAGACCACCTTGGAGATACCACCCCCTTAACCTAACCTCAAGAGCATAATAAACATAATAAGCAGAAGCCGATCAAGATAGCAATAAGAGAAAAATATATCAAATAAAAGTTTTAATAACCTAAAACCAACCATCCAACCCACACTTGTCCAAAAAATCCTCTTAAACCAGAATAACATCTAAGTCGGGACATGCACCCAACTATGACCAAAGAAAAGAATCCAATGTTACTATGACAATAAATAATGAATAATAAAATAATAAGGGCCTTTCGAAAGATAGAGGCTCACTATTTCACAACAACTTGACAAACGTGCTCCACTACCTAACGCTGCACAAGAGAAATAGAAAAGTCTTAGAACCCTACATCATGAAATGATGTAGCATTCTAGGATGGTCAGTGAGATAAGCACTGTCATGTAATTCGGGAAAAGTGGTAAAATAATGCCATGTCCAAAATTAGTCAAGACCACATGCACATATTCATATATACATATATAGAATGTTGGGATAGGTTAAAGGATCATGAATATGAACCTGAATTGTGTAGATCAATCCATCCTAAAGGTACCCATGAGCTATATGAGTTCATTTTCTCCCATTGCAAGGGCCCTAGTGCGTGTTATCCGCATGAGTCAAGGAAAAATTGAGGGAAAACTAAAGACACCAAGGCAATAGACATCCCAAAATATATATCATCAAGTGTGCATCAAGCACATGGTCAAATAGACCCCCAACGCAAAACATAGTTTTAAGTGTTCGTCCCCCCAGATTTACACCTTCACGCTAAGCGACACAATTCTCTTTAAGCCTAAATTTAAATAATTTGGACATAAACCAATCCATTAACCCAAGAGTAATTCATTAAGGCATTTACCACTTGGTATCGTCATACCAATATGCTTGCAAGCTAAATTAAACATGCCAAACCAATCCACATAACCAAATTGATCCCAAGTTCCTTTTAAAATCCAAATCATAGACACCAAGGCCATCCAAATCTAATTTTATATCTGTTTATCCATTAATGTAGTGTATTGGTTCAAAATCAAGTTAAACCATGCAATTTGTCCTTATTCAAAATAAGTTTACAAGGTGGGTTGGGGTTAATGCAAAGATTAAGTCAAATTTTATCCAATTTGGGAAACCCATGTCCCCTATTCCAATTATTTAAACAATGTACCGATTCAGTCCTAAAAATATCAATTTAAAGTATGAATAATCAATTTAAAACATAGGACAAGTACTTCTATCAGTAACAACCAAAACCCCTCAACCCAATTTCAAAACTCATAATTTAAATCACATGAAAATCCATTCAATTAATACCACAATGTAAAATTCAAGTTTAGGCAAGAGAAAAATGCCTGAAATACATAAGAAATTAAAGTCAATTCGAAGTTTGGAGGCCGAATGATGAATTCTTGAAAAACTCTTGAGTTTTCTTGGGTTTTGAGTTTAAGAGAGAAAGAGGATGATTTGATCTTTGAAAACTGAAGAGAATGAGGTTATTTTATGTTATGAGGTCGTACAAGGGGTGAAAAGATCAAAATCCCCTCACCCTAAGTGAAAAGAACAAAAACTGGTTGAAATTAAAACATCACCATGCTAATATCGAGGAGGTTAGCCTCCGTGCCACACTAATATCGCAGAATTTAACCTCCATGACGTGGCATTATCATGGACCGTTACTGGCTTGCGTTCCCAAAATGACCCCGAACCCCTTTTGAAAAATCCAAAACTTTTCAAAACACCCCTTTAACATCCCTAAATACAATTTAAGTCAAAAATCAATTACGCACGCGGGAGGGTCAAAAATAAATTTGTCAAAGTTTTAAGGGGTCTCACATTATTTATTGACTAATCTTCACATAGCAACTAATCATCACTTATCAACTTGGCATTATCTATAAACTAACCAAAATTTACCAACTAATCATTATATCACTAGAGTCCATTTATATCATACCACATTATAATTATTTCCTTTTTTTCATACTTTGCTAGGACCACTATTGTCAATCTCACACCCCATTGTTATCATATTATAATAAGTATATCGTCATAGTATAATACATATATCCAGATTCGAACTGGTAGGGATATTAAAAAATATCCTCATAAATATCATCATAATAATCCTTCGGTCTTGTCGGGCATATATGTATCATCATAATCATCCTCTAATATTGTCGAGTATATATAATCATCATAATCATCCTCTGACCTTGTCGGACATATATAATCATCATCGTGGCCAATAGAATAATTATTAGAGTATTTAGTAGCATAACCATTAACATAATATATTAACATGATCAACAATCATAATCTAAATTGTGAGTTCTAGTATAGCGAATAACATGATTGCCAATATAGTAAATAAGCATAATATTTAGCATAATCAATAGCATAATTGCTCATATAATCAATAAGCATGCTCTTGAGCATAATCCATAATATATTTGACAGTATAGTAAATAAACATGATCTCTAACATAATCAATAGACATCATAGCAAATAGCTTGTCAATAGCCTAATTAATGGCTTATCATTAACATAATAGATAAATCATCAATTTAATAATTGTTAGGTTATCAATAGCTTGATCAATAGATAATATATGGTATAGAATATAGATTATTTATAGCATAATTAACATCTTAATCTAAATGTAGTCAGTAAGCATGACCTCTAGCATGAACAATAGCGTAAATACTAATATATTGATAAGCATGGTTACTAGATAGTAATAGCTCATTCGTTGGCTCAATCCGTAGCATAATGTATGGATTAGTCAATATCATAATCAAGGGTCTATTCAATAGTATATTTGGTAGCCCAAATCAATAGCCAAATCAATAGAATATTCAATAGTTCATCGATAACATAAGCTTAATCAATAACTCATTCATAGCAATACTCGTTAAGCATTACATTTAATGTCATCCATCATAACCAACAAGTACCAAAGCATCTAAATATCATTGAATAACGATCTTACTAGATGTACACATGCATATCAAGAGTCTTTAATAACCATCACAAGTCTTGGCCTAAGGTGGGTCGAAGAGCCCACTTCTAAATCTCCAAAATCATTTACCCAACAATGTCTACCCCGTGTTAGGCTAAGGTATTTAAATCCACCATTAGATGTTTAACAATCCACAACTAGCACTAGGATAGCAATTTCTCCTAATATAGAGCAACTAAGATAAATCCACCGAAGGTAAGGCAATTCGGTTAAGTCTCATCCTCAAATTGAGTAACCAAGGAAATCACCTTGCTAATTAAGTAACTAAGGCATTTCCAACCTAAACATAAGCCTATAAGGTCAACTTCACGTAAGGTATGGTTAACTAGTTTATTCCCCCAGATAATATTCAAATAGCCTAAATGATCCAACTAATCCCAAGTATTCCAATTCATCACACCAAAATCTAAAACCCATCCTAAATCTAACACAAAATCATAAACTTACTATGAATTAGCTCAATCTAACAAGGGGTAAAACCTAGCCTTCCTAGACACCGATGAAGGCTCAAAAGATCTGCTAAATCACCGCTTTTCCCTTTCAAGAAGCTTCCTCAGATGCCAAGATATCAAAGTCATATTCTGCTTATTAATACAAGAATAATGATACCCATATTGCACCATTGTGCTTCAGGTTTATGGAATAATCATGTTTCTTATACCAACCCAACATTACCACATGCTCAAGGAATCATTACCCTAAAGAATGGGTAAAATTCAAGCTAATTTGGAGCTAAAATCAATCCTCCCAAGGTTTTGAGATTCCGAATAAGAAATGGGAAAATCTACCATGAAATTAGAGGAATTTTACCTCAAATTTGAAGGAAAATCTTGTAATCAATCAATATCTAAGCTCCTAAATAACCCATAAGAGTTACTCTCAAGCTTTCTCACTAATTAGGATTTTAACTCTTTTGGAATGGATGAAGAATGGGCAAAATCATGCAAAAGAGTTCTATTTATACCCATCCCAGGTCCTCGAGTATCGCTATTGCGACCCAACCATTGCAAACGCGATACAAGGTATCAGACACAGAAGTTGCTATCGTGACATTCACCCCTCATGAACGCGGTAGTGGTGGTCTGCCACAGGATTTATGATCGTGACTAAATGTTTCATAATTGCAGAACAGGGTGATAATACCAGATCGCGATCGCGATACAGGGCCTGCGTTCATACCTGTACCAGTTACAACTAAGTCTTGGAATTTTTCAAGTCTCCACCAAGCCCTTGGGATTCATCCGAAATCTCATCTATGCAAACGAACTATGTAACCATACCAAATTTGACATTTCAGATTCAACGATGCGGTTAAAATTTCCATCCAAGGTCATTTTGATGAAATGTGGGTCCCACACCCAATTTTTAATTTCTTAACTTTCTGACCTCGGAACCGAACCAAGAGTCCTCTTAGACTAAAATCAATATTTCAAAGCTGCAGCAACTATCAAAATTTGCATACGAAGTCGTTTGACAAAATTTTTTGCTTGGTAGCCATTTGGAAACTGCAAAGACTTTAAAATAGAGAAGTGACTCTAAAAACCAAATAAACTACCCAGTAACAGAACTGCCAGTTCCAGCAAGCCATAAATGACTTGTTTAGCTTTAGAGAAGCTCTAACAATGAAAATAAGCTAATATATGGAGAATGATCTGAAGGGTCATTACAATTAACATGTATTTTATTTTTTAGAAAAAGATATTTAACATTGATTTGGGCTTTTTATATGAAAGGAAGGGTATATGTGAAAAATTTCTTAACAATGATGGTAAATTTGATCCCAGAGTATGACTTAAAAGGTTATCCCAAAGTATGACGAAGGGTAGATTTAGCCGATTTTCCAAAATATAGAGATAAATTTGACCCCAAAGTATGACAGTGAGGATAAATTTTACCCCAAAATATTAAGAAGGAAATAATTATCAAGCTTTTCATTGTAAAGGGGTAAATTTGATTCTTTTCCCTTATTAAAAAGGTGAAAACAATGGAAAGAACAATTATACCATATCAACATAAATTAACACTATAGAAATCTTGCCAAAATCGACACGTATTTGTAATTTTGGTAGTAATACCCAAAGACTACATTATGATAATGTGAATACTGAACCTGTAAAAATACCTCTTCATAAATTTGACACAAATAATTGTGTCTTACGAAGATAGCATTTGCTAACCACAAGACTACCAATTAATCCATGATTTAAAGCAAATATGCAAAAACTTGACCTAGAAGGTCAGCCCCTGTTGTCGCAGGCAAGGGGTTTAAAACTTGAGACCTCCATAATAGAAGTCCCAAGACAAACCATCTGAGCCACCCTGAAGAGTTAAGGAAAAGTGTTATTTGGATCATCAGTATCTTAGAGGGAAACATTAAAGATTTCATTGATTTCTAAGGAAATAAATTATTTACAATCTGGAGTATATTACTACCAACTTCAGAAATCTGCAATATTTGTCCTCCTAAGAGAAACACCTGAAAGATTTTTGTAAGCAGTTAAATGCTTCCTATTACCATGTTACCTCCACACCAGTAGTCCCATCATTAAACATTTCCTAATAGATTAAGCTTGTGCACTAACAATATATAATTTCATTTTACTCCCTCAAGCTGAAATAATCTTAATCGACAAGTAACTTCTTATAGAAAAACCGATTCAATAACCATGAAATAGTGCAAGAACTTTTATCTACTCTCTCCATTTAAATTTGTCTATTCTACTGTCCATTTTAGCCTGTTTTAAAAAAGAATGTCTCTTTCAACTCTTTAATTCTAACTTTTCACATGACATGTTTAACATCACAAAATTAAAGTATATTTTGGTACAATTGACATATCTTTAATTTAACACCACAAGATTCAAAAGACATTTTATACTTTCTCTGCGTCAAGTCAAAATAGGACAAACAAATTCAAACGGAGGGAGCATTATATGAAATATTAAACTATACCAATAGTGTAAAACTCTAATATATATATATATATATATATATATATATATGACACAACCTACCCTGGGGCCTTGTCTTAATGGGTACCCAAGTTCAACTGGGACAGGAGACCACCCCCATTACCCAACCCTACCTCCAGCCGCCTGCCCTAAGTTAGCTTAATTTCGAGCATGTAACAAAATACTGTAACAACTCATATAAAGACTCTGGAAATTGATCACAACCGTGACCAACCCAACCGAGTCCAACCATCCCATACCAATAATCCAACCATCCAAATAACACACTATGCACTTGGCCACAAAATCAGCCACATCCCTCTTCATACCATTCCACCAATAGATCTCCTTGAGATCATGATACATCTTAGTCTAGCTTGGATGAACAACATAGCGCGACTCATGCCTCTCATCCAAAACCCTTTGTCACAACCCATCAACATCAGGAACACATAACCTCCCTTGGTACCGTAAAGTTTCATCACTATTAATCTCAAACACCACTACCTTTTGCCCACAAACATCACTCTTAATTTTCATCAAGATAGGATCTGGCACTTGCTTTTCCTTAATATTTTCACAAAGAGATGATCAAATAATTTCTTGCACCACCACACTACCATCCATAGAGTCCAAGAGGCAAACTCTAAGATTAGCCAAACGATGAATATCCTTCGCCAATTACCACTTCCTTTCTTCATCATAAGCCAAACTCCCTATAGATAACCTACTAAGAGCATCAACAACCACATTAACCTTACATAAGTAATAGTAAAGAGTCACATCATAATCCTTTAGAAGCTTGAGCCATCTTCTCTGCCTGAGATTAAACTTTTTTTTGGGTGAACTTATACTGTAGACTCTAATTATCAGAAAAAATATCCACGTGAACACCATACAAATAATGCCGCCATATTTTCAAAGCAAACACAACCGCCAATAGATCTAAATTATGTGTAGGATAGTTCCTTTTATGTACTTTCAACTGCCTGGAGGCATAGGCAATTAATTACCTTTCCTTGCTACATCAACACATAACCAATGCCTACTTGAGATTCATCGTAATAAAATAGAACCCGTCACTGCCTTCTGTTAAAGTAAGAATTAGAGCCTAAGTTAACTTTTCCTTCAACTTCTTGAAACTCTCCTCACAAGCATCTAACCAAGAAAATTGACCTTCTTTTGAGTCAAGTCAGTCAAAGGAGCAGCTATCGATGAAAAGCTTTCCATTAACCATCTGTAATACTTGGATAAACCCAAGAAGCTCCGAATGTCGGATGGAGTCATAGGTGTTTCCCATCTCTTCACCATATCAACCTTCTGTGGATCCACTATGATCCCTTTACTAGAAATAATATGAACCAATAAAGTTACAGCATTCAACCAAAACTCATACTTAGAGAACTTAACATACAACTGCTGTTCCTTTAAGGTCTAAAACACCATATAGAGATGGTTGACATGATCCACCTCACTCTTTGAATAAACCAGAAGGTCATCAATGAACACAATGATGAAAAGATCTAAATAATGATGAAAAACACTATTCATCAGATCCATGAATGCTGCCAGAGTATTAGTCAACCTAAATGACATCACTAAAAACTTAAAGTGCCCATACCAAGTACAAAAAGCCATCTTAGGGATATCCACCTCCCTAATATTTTGCTGATGGTACCCAGACTGAAAATCTATCTTAGAAAAAAACTTGGCACCTTACAATTGGTTAAATAGATCATTTATCCTTAGACGAGGATACTTGTTCTTGACCGTTACCTTATTTAGCTACCTATAGTCAATGGACATCCGAAGGGAACCATCTTTCTTACATACAACAACACCGGTGCACCTCAAGGAGATATACTAGGATGAATAAACACTTTATCCAGAAGATCCTAAAGTTTCTCCTTGAGTTCCCTCAACTCAACCGAAGCCATTCTATACGAAGGAATAAAAATTGGATAAGTGTCTAGAATTAGATCAATACCAAACTCTATTTCACTATCCAGAGGAACACTAGGAAGATTTTCTGAAAAGACCTTTGGAAACTCATTAACCACAGGAAATGACTGAAAAGAAGGACCTTTCGAGTTAGAATTTTTAACCCAGACCATGTAATAAAGACAACCTTTGGAGATAAATCTCCGAGCTCTAAGGTAAGAAATAAACCTCCCCTTAGGAGATAAAGAAACACCCTCCCATTCTATAACTGGCTCACTAGGGAACCTAAAGATAAACATACGGGTACGATAATATAAAGACGTGTAATAAGAGTGTAACCAGTCCATCCAGAATAACATTAAAATCTACCATATCTAACTCAAACAGATCCACCAAGTTCTGGTTACCACCAACATAAACCATACCTCCTTTATAGACTCTCTTAGCAATAATCGAGTCACCTACTGGGGTAGAAATAGAAAAAGGATCGAAAATAAATTTTGAATTGAAACAAAAAAATACATCAATATAAGGACTAACATAGGAGAAAGTAGATCCTAAATCAAGCAAACAATATACGTCATGAGATAAAAGCTATAACGTACCAGAAATAACATCAGGTGATGCCTTGGATTCCTATCAGGATGCCAAAGCATTTAACCTATTTCGTCCAATACTAAAACCAAGAGCAATAACAGAAGTAGATGCCACACCACCAGGTATAGGAGCAGAAGATAAAGCTATAGGAATTTTATTTCCCCCATAGCAACCTTATTAACCAGACAATCCTTGACCCAATGGCCTTTCTAGCCACACTTGAAGCATTTGTCCTTTCCTTTACTGCAATAACCCTGATGAGAACGACCACAAAATCGACAAGGAGGACATGAAGAAACTGACTGACCTTAGCTTTCCTGAGATTAAGCACTCTATGCATGAAAATTGTTACCACCATGATGACCCTCGTCGCCTAACTAATAAGGAGCACTAGCAGAAGAGTAGGAACTAGAACTCCCCCACATTTTTTTTGCCATTTGCCATCATCTCGACCACCCTAAGACTGAGCACCTGTATGATCAGAAAACCTACTTCTCTTACCTTACCTATCCCCAAACTCTGCTTGCTTTTTCTTTTTATCCTCTACCTGCTGCACATAAATGATTAACCTGGAGATGTCTATATCCATAATCAGCAAGGTAGTCTTGCTCTCCAAAATAGATCCTGATTCAACCTAGAAGCGAACTTTCTTATTCTAGCCCATATGTTGGCCACTAAATCACAGGCATACCTTGATGATTAGTGAAACTCCAAGGCATATTCCTTGACAAATATTCTCCCTTACTTGAGGTTCACAAACTCCTCTATCTTTTCTTTCCTCAACTCTTGGGGAAAGAAATGATCTAGAAAAGTACTAGAGAAGGCATTCCACAAGGATGACTCCTCTATATCTTCTCTATCCCTATCCCACTCTTTATACCACTGATACACAACCTCTTTAAGTTGGTAAGCTGCAAAGTTTACCCCATCTACATTGGTTGCCTATATCACCCAAAATATA
Organism: Capsicum annuum; assembly: GCF_002878395.1. NCBI lineage: Eukaryota > Viridiplantae > Streptophyta > Magnoliopsida > Solanales > Solanaceae > Capsicum > Capsicum annuum. The sequence goes on from NC_061121.1 coordinate 112,569,159, forward strand.
TTCTTTATCTCCTCTAAGAAGCCCTGTAGATCCCCCTCCACCTTCAATCTAGAAAAAGTGAAAGGATCCATCTTCATAAATTGGCCAACCTTTATGGCCTCAGCAGATAAAGCACATGCATATCTCGCTCAGCCTGAGAAGCAACCAGTTTTGCAATAGCATGAATAGACTGATGAATTCCACATTAGTCACTTCGCTTTAAGAAGGACTAGTAGCAATTGGTGTAACTCTAGAACTATTAAGGATAGGATCGTGATATCAAAGATGAACCCCAAAAGTAGGATACACCCCTTCAGTATTACCCTAGATAGGATTAAAGAATTTCTTTGTGTTTCAGATCTATGAGGCATGATATGAAAGACGAACAAACAAGCATTAGAGAAGAATATAGGGCTGAGACTCCAAGCTTGAAAATTGAATACCAAGAAAGTGAAACATTCCTAAATACCTTATAGCCTCTCCCTTATGAGTGCGGTGCGCTACATATCCCTAAAAGAGACTCTACTCGACACAGCTTTATGGACTCCCAATTAACCATGAACCTAGGTTCTGATACCAACTTGACATGACCTATCCTAGGGCCTTATCATAATAGACATTCCAAGTCCGACTAGGACCAGAGACTACCCCCATTACCCAACCTAACCTATAGTCGCGCGTCCTGAGTTGGCTGAATTTTGAGCATGTAACAAAATAGCATAACAACTTATATAAAGACTCAAGAAATAGATCATAACTGTGACCAACCCAATCGAGTCCAACCATCCCATACCAATAATCCAACCATACAAAAGAAGGTCCATAAACCAGGCTATAACTAAAGACGTTAAAAAACATAATATAATTAATCCCAAAATGTAATAGGATGGAACAACCAATAATATCATCCAATGGTGTCAGCCCACTGACTTATTCCAATGTTAAGGCCAAAACCAATACTGATATGACCCATTCCAACCCATAGAAGTACCACAAAGCCTCTAACCAAAAGAGTAATAAAATCCGATTGGGAGATACCCCAACCATAGACAAAACCAATATCCAAAATAAAACTAAAATGTCTAAAAATATCCATAATATGAAATAGAGCCTTCTGAAAGGATGGAAGCTCACCACTTTAGTCTACATACTATTCTTGAGTCAATCACTATATAAGAGAAGTAGAATGGCCGGCTCCTACATGGCATATGTATACATCCTCCAGTAGACGGGGTTAAAAAGTAATCGCTAGCATGATCTCAGGGTAAGGATAAAATAATGCCATTTATAAAGCCAAGTAAAATCATTCATATGCATATACCCATACACATATATATAACTATGCTGATAAAAAGGGACTGGGTTAATCATTCCTTTAAAACCTTTACCGAAACTATGTAACTTTGCCATCCTAAACCATCTAAGGGCTCTATAGGTTCTGCTCCCCCTGCTAAAAGGGCCCCAGTGCATATAGTCGCACGACCAAGGAAGTATTCCATGGGATGACTAGTAAATTCCCAAAATAAAGTGTGACATCATACACACGGTCACCAAGACCAACCACATATCGGCAAATATGAGTTTCTAGTTTTGGTCCCCTTGGGACCTCTACTTTTCACGACTTAGCTACACCTCCTACTATTATTGCCTAATTTAAACAAATTTCCAAATAACTAAACCATTATACATTTATTAACCAAGGAAATTGATATTAGTATCGTCATACCAATCCTTACTTGCATGCATATATCATCCATAGCCAACCATTTATGGGTTTAAGGAGACTTTCAAGTGCCCTTTCATTTGCCATTTTAAACCACTTGGGAGACTTCCATATTTCTTAAAAGCATAACCATTAGACTTTAGCCTTTCCAAACCATTTAAAACATGCATAATTCCTTTACCAAGCTTAAAATAAGCAAGAGTTCCACTAAAAGAAGTCAATGCAATGAACATATCTTTATAAGCATTTGTCAAACACATTGGGGGCATAATATGACCAAAACCAATTTCATTCACTAATAAACCATTCCCATACAATCCAATTATTCAAAATCACCATTAATGCATATAAAAGCAAAATTAAAACCATGGGAAACCATAACCAACTATTTAACATAAAAACCCCCAAATCATATTTGAAAGCCAGAATCATATAATAGTAAAACCATGAAAACATTCATATAAACCATGCCTTTAAGTAAAATAAACAATGAGGGAAGAGAACATGCCTTAAACTAAGATAACAATGGAAAGAAATCACCAAGACAAGCCCCAAATTAATCCCATAGTTAAAACCCTAGCTCCCCTTGCCCAAAAGCTCTTGAGAGAATTATAGAGTATTTAGGAAGAGTTTCTAAGTGTTAATGAATAGAATAATAGGGTAAATAACATTCTAAGCACCCTATAAGGATAAGTGGGGAAATTCCAGAATACCCTCACTTAAGTTGCACAAAAATCCTATCACAGGGATACGACTGACCCTCACGAGTTGTACCTTCCAATACGATCGATATCCACCTTTCATAACCTGAACCTCCACCTTTAGACCAAATACTGTACAATATATGACTTATCCAACCAAGTCATAACTATAACATACAATCTACATCCATAACTCATATCCCTAGCAGAATTAAATACCAAAAGAATTGAACACTGCCTACCATATGAGTCCCTGGTATAGTTCGTACCTTGGCTTATGGATCATAGTGAGCCACTGTTACTCAGATCCAACCTAGGTAACCAAGTCTAAGATTAAGTTAAGGAACCAAATGATCTGTAATCACCAGTACGACTCGTACCCCTAAGTAGTATCTATTCAAGTAACCAAAATCCATCCCACCAACCAATACTGGTCAGTATACGACCGGACCATACCATCTGTACCTCAGAATACATCTTAAATCCATGAGTCATATTGGGTCCAGAGAATAGAATTCCAAGAAGTTTTCTAGGGTACAGAAACTAGGGTGTTTCAATATATATATTTTTATATAACCTAATAGAGGGAAAATCTTTTGCTTTCTATAAGACTAAATATCTATTTTTTTTCTTTTCCTTTTTGATTGGTTATTACATATTACTTTATTAATTTCATTAAAAGGAACTCATAAAGAAAAACTTTGTGGTTAACTCAAAAGAAAAATATTATTTTACCTTTTCACCCATGACACAATGCATACACAATGATTTAAGGTAAAGCCACGATTTGAAGGTTATGGGTTTTAAAAATAAATGTTGTTGGTAGGGTTCGAACCCACACCTAAGGTAGGAGAGGCAAAAGAGGTATCAACAGCCATGCATCCACCACTGGGCTAAGCGACAATCTTTGTATATGGGTTCATACTATAATTATATACATATATTCAGGATTTATCAGTAAAAATATAGGGTCTAGTAATAGTGATAAATGCAGTATCCAAATAACAATCACCTTCAAGTGAGATCCCATTTATTTGAAGGAGAGACAAAGCACGAGGATCAAAATGACATAAATTCAGAAAATAATTATAAACTAACTCAATTCCCATATTCAAATATACAAGAACATTAAAAGTATGTAAGTTGACACTCCCTCCGTCCCATTATATGTGTCACTATTTCTTTTTCGTTTTGTCCCAAAAGAATGTTATCTTTCCTTATTTGATAACTATTTAAAGACACAATTTCACTTTTACCCTTTAAAGTACCACTTATAAGTTCCTACTTAATTAAATATAGTAGTAGTACATTTTTATATGAAGAATAATTTCTTATTTCTTAAACTCTATGTCCGATCAAAGTATGCTACATAGTATAAGACGGATGGAGTAGTATTTATTTCCTACTAATAAGAATATAGGAATAGGAATTGTGAACTTACCATGAGAGTATCCTGAAAGTGAGATCAAAGAAAAAATGAGAGCCCTCTTAAGCTCCCCGCCAAAGCAAGATATGCGTTAGATTTAGGTTTACAGCGAATCAATGTGTCAAGGAGGAAAATTTTAACAAATTGAGTACAACGAAAAATATTATTTTTATAATATACATAAACATGTTTGGATAAACACAATATAACAACAAAAGTATTTGTAGAAAAATAATGAAAATAAAATGGAAAAGTAATAACATCAAGAATTTTACATGGAAAGCCTTTTAAATAAGAAAGAAAACTACACACGAAGAGGAGAAACTGATATTACTATAGTAAATAATTTTACATTGTAGTCACAAGTTTAATCTCAAACAGACTACTGCACACTCAAAAGAAATGACCGTATTTTGACTTCCACCTTACTAAAATATCGCTTGATTTAATTTTTCCTTCACAGACTAATTTTTATCACAGACTATAAAGTACCTCACTTCTCTCTTTATATTATTTTTCTCTCTATTTTGGTGTATTAAAATGAGTCAAAGTTGTCTCTATTTATAGTAGCTAATGTTGCTACCAATGTCATCGATACCATTATCACTAGAGAAATAAAATTCGAAATTACTATTTGAATGACTTTATTGGACAATGGCCATATATCATACTCCTACCATATTCTTGAAATTTTATCTAAGAAAGAAAAACATCTTCCTAGATTCATGTACTAATTTCAAATGGCATTTATGGGGATGTACCCCACAAATCTTCCTCTTCATTCCTATTTATCTAAAGAAGTTATCTCCGACTTCTTAAATAGATATCATACCAATAAGTTCTTTGCATAATTCGAGCTTGTGTTTTGGCACCACTTTTGTCAGTGTATCTGCAATATTTTTAGTTATGCCAATTCTCTTAACATGGAATGATTCGTTCTCTACTTGTTCACGAATACAATGGTACCTCACATCAATGTGTTTTGTTCTTGTATGATATATAGAGTTGTTGCTCAAATCTATTGCACTTTGGCTATCACAATAGACAATGTACTCCATTTACTTCAATCCTAGTTCTTGAAAAAATTGCTTGAGCTATATCATTTCTTTACAATGTCTGCTATATCCTCCGCTTCAATTATAGATAGTGTAATGCACTTCTGCAACTTTGACTGCCCTGATATAAGCCCCCCTAAAAATGTAAACAAAAAATTAGTAGTGAATTTTTTGTTATCAAGGTCACCTGCCATATCATATTATATAGTCTTTCAAGATTGGATTAGATCTCCTAAAGCACAAACAATCACCTTAGGTTCCTCTTAGGTACCCTAGTATCTATTTGAATACTTCCTAGTACTCCTTTCCTAGATTTTTAAGAAACCTGCTGACAATACCGACTGCGTGGCCAATATCAGGCTTCGTACAAACCATTGCATAAATTAAAATTCCAATAATAAAGGAATATGGTACTTTAGATATGCTCTATTTCTCCTTCTTTATTGTAGGACACAATTTTTTTTTCCAACTTCGTATGACTAGCAAGAGGTATGATAACAACTTTAGTATTTTTCATGTTGAAGCTCTCCAATACACATTCAATGTACTTCTCATATGACAAGTATAGTTTTCTTTTATCTTTGAGATGAGTAATCATCATGCCTTAATCTTCTTAGCATGACCCAAGTCTTTCATAGCCAAAGATTTGCATCACTGTTTCTTTAACTCATCAATCTTGGAAGAATTCTTACCATAATCAACATATCATCTAGATATAGCAAGAGGATGATAAAATCATCATAAAAAAATTTATTCAAACACACATTGATCTGAAGAAGTCTTCTTATAGACTTCCTCCCGCATGACTAATTCAAACTTCTTGTACTACTATCTATGATCTTGTTTCAGCTATAGAGAGTCTTCTTATATTTTAACATATGATTTTCTTTACCTTTTACCTTGAAACCCTCAGGTTATTCCATATAGATCTCCTCTTTGAGATCATCGTGAAGAAAAACCATCTTCACATTCATCTGCTCAGTTTCTAATCAAGACTAGCATCTAAACCATAAATTGTAAAAATATAGGTCATTTTAATGACTGAAGAAGATATTTTGATGAAGTTAATGCCCTTTCTTTGACCGATCCTTTGACAACTAGTCTAGCTTTGTATCTGGGCTTCAAGTCGTGTTCTTTAAATTTTATTTTGAACAATCGCTTATTCTTCAAAGCTCTCATGCCCTTAGGAAATTTTACCAACTCATAAGTGTGGTTCTTATGTAGATATTTCCTCTCATCTTGATTAGATTCAATCCATTGATCCCTATGCTCATCTTCCATGGCCTCCTCAGAATATTCAAGTTCTCCCCCATTAGTGAGTAATACATACTCAGTAGGTGAATAACGAGAAGAAAGAATACATTGTCTTATAGACTTTTTGGATAAGAATTTGAATCATCCACAACTTCTTAAATAGGATTATTGTTAACAACAACATCATCATCATTATCAACATAAAGATGCTAATTTAGAACATGGTTTGGGCCTCACCATGATTATCAAGCCCACCAACATCATGCATACTTGTATAAGGATCTTGATCAAAATTAACCACACCATCAGAACTTAAAGATTGTTGCTTCTTTGCTTTGTTAATATCTTTAATGGTTCAATTTTACATGAAGATAATATCATAAATTTTGTTATGACCCTCTATGTTATTTCCTTAATTTACATGCATTTATAGCATTTTGAGATTTCCATAATAGCTATAGGTTATTTATGACTTGCTGAAACTGTCGATTCAGGGATCAGACAGTTCGTTTAGATTTTTTGATGTTTAGGATCTGGTCTCAGACTAAAAATCCTATTAGATGACCTTGGATAATAATTTTGACAGTGCCATAAACTATGAAATGTTGATTTTAGGCTAGGAGGACCCTTGGTTTAAGTTCTGAGGCTTTCAGACTCATTTTGGACTAATGTGTGGTTTATGTGAAAAATAGAACTATAGGTATAGGCCCCACATTTACTTAAAATGAACTCAAATTAAAGTTTTGCCGATTCCACTGGATCTAGAATGTGGTTTACAATCTCAATTCACTATTGGATCATGTTCATAGGATTCTAAATGAGTTTCAAGGGTCAAAAATAAGTTTTTGACTTTGTTGGTAAATCAGGTTGCTGGTGCACCATAAATCGTAATTGTAACATAAGTTTTATGACTTACAAATTGTGATTGCAATATCAAAGTTGTGAAAGTGACTATTGCGAAAGTAAGTATCGTGAAAGCGACTTTCGAGCACCTAAGATGAGTATAAATGTCTCTTTTCAGCCTGTTTTGCCTATTTTCTTCATCTATTTCCAAGAGAGTTAAACTTTAGAAATTGAGAAATATTGGAATTAAAGCTTGTGGGTGATTTGGAGCATGAATAACAATTTCTTTCTTGATTTTCATCAGAATTTGTGGTAAGATTCCTTCAATTTAACGAAAAATTCTTAGAAATAAGGGCTTTAAATTTCTAAATGTTAATGGTTGAATTGAGACCGTATTTGTTTTGTATTTATGCTCAACTTTTGAGCACACATTCTTTATTGGTTCAATTTTGGATTCTATTTAAGGGCCTTGCGGGCCCGTTCTTGATCTAAAATTTGACCCAACCCTTAATATAGAAATATGAGTCTTATTTTACTCTTAATGACATGTATATTATGGTTTTGATAGTATGTCGACATTTTTTAATCGTGGAGGAAGACATGCATTTATGGATGATTCAAGGATTTGCGATTCAGCTTTAAGGTAGGCTTATGTCTACTTTTTTTTAGAAAATAATGTGTTTTATGTATTGCATATAGATGTGAATGTTAAGATCGATTATGGGTAGAACACCGTGACTTAGCCTAAATTGTGAGTTGGGGGATAAAAGGTATTTGACCGTTAAGTTGAAATACTTACCATACTTCTATGATTCTATAACTTTCCTTATAGATAGAGCTAATTCATAGCATGACTATGATGTTATTCTAGATATGGAATGATATTTATGTATTGGAAGCATGAATAGTATAATTGGCCTTGTTTGGATCATTTAGGCTATTGTGAAACTATAATTAAGGTGAAATTACCTTAGTTCCTCATGTTCTTGGAGGAATTACTATCATAGGGCTAATCATGACTTATTTATCATCTAGGAGTGGATGTGGATACCTTATCCTAGTCCGTGACAGAAATTTCCTAAATATGAAATTCGAGGATTAGAAGTGGGTTCCTCTGGCCCACCTTAGGCCAAGACTTGTGTTAGCCCCTGTGGACTTATTTACCTATATTAGACATAGTTGAGACTAATGAGCCTTTAGTATGAGATTACTTCATGACTCGGTGAATTTGATGGTTCTTTTTGAATTATGATATATGGTTCATAGATATGATATGCCTCATAGATGCAATATATGGCCCGTAGATATGATATGCCTCATAGATATGATATATGGCCCACAGATATGATATGCCTTATAGATATGATATATGGCCTATTAATAGGTATGGTTATCGATATAGATTTCATATATGCTTAATAGCATAACTTATAGATATGAATATTGATATAGATTCCAGATGTGGATAATAATATAACTTGTGGTTATGTTGGGTATGCATCTATTATTAGGACCAAGGCCATGTTGTGAGATTGGTTGGATCCAAGGAAATGGTTTACCCTTGTAGATGTGATTATAGTTTGTAGGTGTGTGATGCTTATGATTGCATTATTTGAATACTGATGATGGCATACATAGATTCGGTACATTTATGATTACTAACGCGATGAATGGTACGATTTGAATTAAAATGTGATTTTCCACTCTTTTTCCTAAAAAGGGATTTATTCCCACCTTTTAACTTTTGAAATGGATTTCTTCATAATGGAAAATGTACCATCATAATGAATAAGTTATATGCACTAAGAATGAAAATAATTTTTTATAGAGTTATCTGAGATAGACTTAGGTCCATAGATTTACTACTATTATTCACTACGGTCGAGAGAGGTTCCAACCTTTTCTATACTTCTATGATAATTTAGTATCGGAGTTTACCCGAGCAATGGATTTATGGACTTATAATCTTTTATCCACTATACTAGGCATGTATTTAATATATATACATTTATATACTTATATATCCCTCCAGTACTGGATAGAGTAGGATGAGAATTGTGATGATAATTATGATTATTATGATTATTATTATTATTATGATGATGATGATTATGATAATGATATTTATAATATGAACTTAATTCGAGTCTAAAAATTGATGATGATTTTAATATTATGAGGGGATACACTGGGTTACATTATGATACTTAGATCAGATATGGTATTGTGGATTCTGTTTACATTCATCCCTACATACGCATTGCTTACACCAATATGCACCTATATTTATCAGTCTTATAAAGGGTTGCATAGGTATAGGTGATGAGTATGGCTTCTGGTGTGTTGTATGTTGATTAAACCTTTTTGGGCATATGGTAGTGGGGATCTATAACAAACCCCGTTAGGTATTGGTTATCTGGGCTAGCTGGTTATTCGTATTTATTATTATTATTTTTGTTATGATAGATAGTTTATGATAGATTGATTATTGATCTGGTATTGAGATTTGAGGTTTCCTTTGGTCTTTTTCCCTTGTGGTTATTTTACTAAGCATGTTTGTTTCATGGTTAGGCAGTGTGATGGAGACCTTGATGATGTTTGTATTAGTTTCTACTCTGATTTGGAAGCTTTATAATGCTATTATGGCTACTCTAAATAATACCTTGAGTTATCTTTGTCAGATATGTATCTACAGGTATATATATATATGTAGCTATGGTATTACCGTATATCCTTTTCTTTCTTTATCCGTATTGTATATCCATTTCTTGGCCTTATATATATGTATATCTTTCTTCTACTCTTTGTTCTTATATTGGACAGTGATATATGGTATAGTACTTCGAATCCTAAGTATGATATTAATAAGATAGTTCATCCTTAGTACCTCCTTAGCCTCTCTATGTTAGTTTCTTGGATATGAATAGTATAGTTTATCCTTATTGTCTCCCTGGCTTTATTATGTTGTATCTTGGATATTTAGGTGTAGTTATATTCTTGCTTGCATGTTATTTATATTCTCATTATCTTTGGAGCTTAGTCGACAGTTGCTTACTGAGTACCACATGTTTAGTACTAATACTACACTTCTGCAACCTGTTGATCATAATATAGGATATAGTCATTGTGTGTGAAATATACAGAGCAGCTATAGTTCAGAGACATAGGGTAAGCTCTTATTGTTTGAAGTATTACTTTCCTCTCTTTTATATACTAGACTAATTTCTATGTTTTTTTAAGAGATGGTTGTATCTGTATATTCATTTAACACCTTATTTGTATCCTTGTTAATAGTAAAAGCTCTTGTAATGATTCCACCAGGATTTGGGATTATCTTATGTATGTTAGCCTTTTCCTATATTTATTCTACATTCTTTCCTTCATTCTTTTGGTGGTCCATTACGACTAGTTCTGAACTACGGGATTGGCTTACCTACTAGTGCGTTATAGTATGCACCATCATGACTTGAGAATTTAGGTCATAAAAAATTGGTATTAGAGCATAGGTTAACTGTGTATTGGTACAAGAGCTAAGTGTCAGGTAGAGTCCTATGGATCGGTGTGGAGACGTCCATAACCTATCTTTGAGAGGCTATAGAAAGTTCTTAGGAAATTTATTTCTTGATCCTTGGCATGTGTCAGTATTCCTATGAGCCTCAAATACATTCTTTGACTTTATTATCTCCTAGATGGATGATGCAAGATTATCGATAGATATACATAAAGACTTCACCTCGTATTTCCAGCGTTTCACTACAGCGTCAGACCAGAGAGTCAGATATGGATGTCAAAGATCTTCAATGTCTACCAGGGGATTTAGGGCCAGCTCAGGCACTAGTAGAGCTTGTGACTACTTTAGGCCTTTGAGGTTCACAAATTTTTTTATAAATCCCTCACAGTCAGGGGTGGTATTCAATTTATCGAGCAGTTCTCAGGCCAGAGTTGGATTTGTTGGTGTTCATCAGAGTTCTATATTGGTTTTAGAGTATGAGATTGGGTTTTCTTGAGTGGGCTAGGTATAATTTTATGCTATATCCTTTACTAAAGTGGATTTATTAGATGATTAACATTGCCACTCTATTTGGCGTTGGAGCACTTGATAACAACTGGGTCTTCCTTCTCTGAGGTTGTTGATTATGTGAGGACCATAGAGAAAGAATGCATTGAGAATTATGAAAGTGGTGGTAAGAGTCCATGCCATTGCTATAGTGCTATTGGTATTTCATCTGGGAGTGAGGATGAATTCTATGAAGGTTGTGTTCAGACTATGGGTGGTTCTCAGGTTGGTAGTGGTAATCATAATAGGTAGGGTTCTCATAGGACCATGAAGAGTATTCAGTATGGTTCTTCAGTCCATGATGGTCATTCTGTATCAGTAGGGGAAACATCTCAAAGTATTCCAAGGGCTTGTGTTGGTTGTGGCAAGATGGGACATTAGTCTAGAGAGTTCCCTAGATGTAATTTAGCTATTCAGACAGAGTTAACATGTATTCCCCACCATCCTAGAGTTATTAAGGTAGGTTATGACTGTGGGAAGGATGATCATGGAAGTAAAAAGTGCTCTTAACGTTAGTTGGCCATCCATTTGGGCTCAATTCGTGTTTCTCACCAGGTTAGGGCTTCTTTAGTTTGCTACAACTACAGATAGCTCAGTCATTGGTCTAGAGATTTTCCCTAATAAGGGATTACTAGTCATTCAACTCATTTAGATCAACGTCATGATGTTGTGGCACCTTCAGTTAGAGAAAGTTCGCTTGGTGCCAGAGTGGATGATTCAGTCGGTCGGTCTGAGTTTTGACCAGCTCAGATTTATTCTCTATTAGACCCATCAGACATGTAATTACGTATTTTACTATGATAGGTGTGCTTTTATTTCCCATATTTACCATTTTATTTGTGTGTATTAGGAATTTTGTACCCATCGATAATTATATGCTTTGATAATTTCATATTAGTTATTGTGTGCCTTGATATTGAATTCATGATTATATGACTAACCCCATGGTTTTTTTCTTTTAGTAATGGATGGAGTAGATCTATATTGATATTTTCTCTCTATAGCTGTTGCATTTGAGTTCGAGTCCCATTTATCTTGGCATATTGTCTTATTATGTCCCTAGAGTGGTACTTGCTATTGATTTTTATTTTGTACCGCCTATTTCTTATATTGATGTTCATATTGCTGATTGGTATTATTGCCATTGCTTGATGTTATAAATTCTCTCTTGATTGATGACTAGACTAGTGTTTCTAGTTAGAATTCTATTTTTGCAGTTCTTCTTCATTGGCTTAGGTAGATATAGCTTAGTTGGATGATTTTGCTTATATATCAAGGTGAGAATTGGTAATTTTCCTCTTTTGTTGACTGTGCTAGATTGATTGTGGAGGTGGATTATGGTATTGAAGGTAAGTTGACTTTCTATGGTTTTGTTAGGTTCTAGAGGTTGCAATTAAGTTATATTGCCTATTTTGGAGTTAGGATTCTTGGACTTGGCTCATGGGATATGAAGGTCTTTGCATTAGCTAGCCCTTTTGATGTAGCCCATTTGTGAGGTTGACCATTTGAGGTTTGTTTCTCTAATTTGGCTAGTTCATTGCTTGATAGTGGTTTTGATGTTGGTATCAAGAACTCTTGGGTCTGTTCTTTCAGTATATTAAATTCATCTCCCGGTGATGGTTTCTCCTGATATTGTGTGGAGTTGGACACTTTGTTCTTGCCATGATGTGGTTTTGTCTAAATGGAGTTAGAGAATTAGAGACAGGTGATATTCCCTGTGATTTTTTCTTAAGTAGGCAAGTTATATATTCTTTATCTTGAGTTGTGTGGTTCATTTTTTTGTAGTGGTCTTGACCTTGACATTGGTGTCAAGCTTGGTACTTTCTTCCTTGGCGAGGTTGTTCATGGGTTGATTGAGTTAAGATTGTCCCATTTGGGTGGATTAGGAAATCCTTATTTAAGAATTCTTTTGGCCTACATAGACTTGGTTGAGTGCTTCTCCTTAGTAATATGTTCCTGTAGGTATTCTTTGCTAAGATGGAGTGTTGGATTGATAGTTTCTATCTAAAATTGCATTTCTCTAAGCTTCTAAAGTTTTTGCTATTACTAGTGCAGTTTGTAGCCTTGGGAAGTTCTTCAGTATGCTTTGGTGGTTCATTCCCTCCAGCAGATCTCGAATTAATTGTCTGCGTTTTATGTCAATAGTTTATCCTCTTGGGTGATTTGTTTTTCAGCTATGTTTTAGTTTTGGCATGGTATGATTTAGTTTAGATATGTCTAACTTGGATGATAAGGTTGATTTAAGTATTTGACATTAGTTCATACTTATTGGATCAATTTTTGATTTGACGCCTTAAAATGGTGATTTGGAAGTTATGATAGATTTAGAGTATGAATGCCTATTGAAACCCTCAGTGGTTGCACCACACAGTGAGGGACCTGGTCCTTCGAAGTCAATCACAGGAAATAAGGCAGTAAATTAACAAGGAAAACAAAACAGTGGAGGAAACTTAAATAACACATGATTTAACATGGAAACCCCCTTGCTCAAGGGAGGAAAACCATGACTTTCCCTAACAAGAACCTCATAAATCCACTATAATTAACCTTTTAATTACAAACTCAATTTCAGCCTAACTCTAGGCTCCTCCTGCTAGTAATAACTCTTCTGTACCCAAACTTTGGAAACTCTGCCAAGACTTCCTCAACACTAGTTAACACTAACTGGTCTCAAGCTTAGGAAACTCAACCTAAAAACTCTCAAAGAAAAAAGGAAAAGCTCATTACTCTTATAGCATGAGTAATTTAGTTACAGACCATGATCCACTCAAGAATACTCACTGCATTTAATACTAAAAATGAATTAAGAACTTGAGCTATACTTGAGCATTTTATCTGGGATGAGTTTTCACTTTCTTCATTCGTTAATTTATAGATTATGAAAACTCAAGAAATTGAGAAGAATCTTTTTATTTAATATCAAGAAGAGATGATTATGGTTGTAATGTTATATGACCAGGTGTCCCAAATATTACAGGTAGCACCAGTGCAGTTTGTTACTCTAGATGACAAAACTGTGCAGGCACGTGCGAGTCGTACCTTTACCTATGAAGATCCAGGGACCTGGTCCCTTGTAGTAAGCTGCTCATCATAAAAAAACATATAACATATTTTTCCCTTTTTGATGATGACAAGACAACCACAAAGCTTTGAGTATCAACATTCATTCATCATATTTAATTAGAGTGATTACCACTGCTGAAGATGAATGTTCCCCTTATCATTCAATCAATATGCTTCCAACTCCATGCAACATAGGGATCAGGTCCCTTATTATCAGTTGACATACAAAAATCATTTTCACATCTAATCATTCATTCATATCCCCTTGCCACTATACTTATTTCCCCTCTATTATTATTCTTTCCTTCAATTATCTATTCAACACATCACTTCCCCCTATTAAAATACCATTCATATTTATATGTGCAAGTTCAACAATTATATTGCACCTGGTACTTGGTCCCTACTACATGAAATCTGTATTCCCCCTTTTGGCATCATTGAAAAGTGAAAACACTCTACCAATAGTAAAATAAGAACTAATTAGTTAACTCATGGTCTCTGGGGCAACACTAACATGAAGAAAAACTTTGCAATTTAAAGGGAACAAATGTAACACACAAACTAATGATTCATTCATAAGTAGAGGATAAGTATCAATGCAGTGTATAATTTGAATGTTCTAAGGAAAAATCCATAGGAATCAAGAAAGTTTAAATAGGGTAGGGACTTAGAAGGATGGTTTGAAAGAGTAGAGCCAGGTTATTATGATCTGCAACATGATAGTGCAATAATTCCTTGGTTAATGCCATATCTATACATTCAAGCTGAGAACCTTATCTAATCAAGGTGGAGACCTTTTTAGTTAGGTCAATTCTCAGTTTTACGCTCATTAGTGACACTTGGTCCTTCAATAGTCAGATGTTGAGTTATCATATTTAGTTTGCTAATCTCTGCATCATTAGCAACTATATTGAGCAGTAAATTCTCTTTCTCTTTGATAAATTATCTTTGGTAGTTGGTGCTTGAGTTCTTCTTGACACACTTATATTTGATCAATGTCTTTATTCCAAGTATTTGCAATCTAGTTCCAGCAATCCCATTCTCACATATTATATCAAAGTGATTAAACACCTTATTTAACCAGTAACCATAAGTCATACCATATTTGCCATTTTTCTAAGAATCACTTTGTGTATGCATTCCATCATCAAGGCAGGTAGACTAATGAATTCAAAAATACTAAGGCATTCCATGAAATACAACTCAACGGCTGAGGCAATGTTTTCTTTTTGAGATCTAGGCAAAATCACCTTGTTAACAAAGTCAAAGACCAATTGAAATTCAATCTTGAGTGATTTACTATTCACTACAGCTATGGATTTTCTTTTGACCTTTGATGTATTTGCTAAAAACTCTATTGAGGGATGATTTATTGAGATAGTCCTCAAACTACAGATAGGAACTTCCAGATTCTTTCTAATGTTTCTTTATTCAGCTTTATTTTCTTTCCTTGGACCTGTATTGTCAGATTTAACCCATCTTCTGAGAAATCTAATATGGAATAAAATTCCCTGACTATCTCATATAAAATAGTAAGAATGGGTCCTTCTATAATATGCATCCAACCTTGATGTTTAACCAGCTCAACTAATTCCAACATACCAGGTTCTGTTAGCATACTTGAATAAAATATCCTTTCAGTTAACACCTTTTGATTTTTCAAGAACCTGTTCTAACTTCCTTGGATACAACCTTACTTTTCTCCTTATTCTTCCTTCTATTATAAGTAATCAAAAATTCCTTTTCAGCCACTTTCCTCCATTTGGGACTAGGTCCTTCAAGAATCTGCTGCTTTTTAGTAAAGCTTCAAAACTTTTCTCCAGATTTTCTTGGTATTTCACTGACATTGTTTTTCATAGGACTAATTATACTCTTTCCTATACTATTTGACAACAAGTTGAGATTTTTAGCAACCCAGGCATCATCCATCAATGTATTATTATAAAAACTTTGAGAGTTTAGGGATGATTCTTCATCAATAATTTGAGTGATGAGGGAGTTTGAATTTGGAAGAGTAGGAGATTGTGTTTTTTTAGAAGGCTTGGGAGCAGATTTTTATCAATGCTAAGCTTTGAATCATTTGAAGGACATAAAATGGTAGTGCTATATCCATAAGGAAGGGTTTTTTCTTAGAAGGTCTATTTAGGACTAGATTTTTCCTTTTGTCAAAAAAAGAGATGGAGCAAAGAGATTTAAAGGAACAAATAAGCACAATAAGCATAAGGAAGGGTTTTCTGTGGGAATGAGATATGATCAATTTCAAATTTTAGGTGACTCATATACCTTTTTGGGATAATATAATTTTTTTTGACATGAGAAAAGAGAGGACACAACATTTTCTTTGTAGAACAGACAAAAATTGCACATACATGATACTAACTTGAGAGATAGGACCAGGTTCTTCTCTAGTTTGAGTGAATCTTAAATCTTTTGCATGTCACATCTGTCTTCTTCTATAGTTGTTTCCATGAGTCTATACCTACAGAGGTATGGTATTGATTTGGACTAATATACAGTTACCTTGTCAAGGATACTTGTCTCCTCATCATAACTAATTTTCTGAAGAGACACTGATTCGCATGATAGTAGGTCATGTTAATCTAATAGATCCTAACCTCATCTTTATAGATTCATTACACCACTTTTTTCAATGAATTATTTTAGAAATAAGTTCGAGGAACAGGTCCCAAACTTGGCATCCTTTAGATGTCCATAGTTCCTTCTGCATTACTTTGAACTTGCCAACATCTTTTAGAATCTTTTCACCTTTTTGAGCTCATTTTTTGGAATAGAAATGCTGAAAAAGCCATGAGATTTTTGACTTAGGCTCTCATTTGCACTTCTTCCATCAAATATATATGTCTAGGTAGATGAGAATATATGTGCTTCTAGTTTGATCTTCTTAGATGAAATCCACTAGGACTAGGCCCTTGTGAAATTTTGACTAGATGCTTCTTAAGGTTCTTCTTGGATCACTGTTATCACTCCCTACTACATTAAATTCTTCATTGACCTTCATCTTCATCAATATCTTCCTTATTTAGGAGATGCCCACAGATACATATTTTCTTTATCTTTTTTAGCTTTTCCATATAAGACACCTTTACCAAGGAGTGTCTTTAGAGAGAGAATACAATCAGACCTTCCATTCATACCTTTGAATAATTGCATTCAAGAAGATAGTTTTGACTGCAAACCCTTTCCCCTTCCTGCAAGCAAAATTATTTGTTATGTTTGGGAACCCACTTGAATTTGTGTTCCCAATAGAAGGACAGAGGTATGATTAAATCCTTCTTTGCCCATCTAGGCAATGATAATTTCTTTTTATTTTTTGAAGGTCTGAAACTTTTATGGCATGTATTTCCTTGTTGGATATATCTATCATTGATCATTCTTGCTCTATTCCAACTTTGATAGTGTTCCTTCATGTGTCCATCTCTTCCATAGTGAGTGACCAAAGACTTATGGACTTTGTTTTTGACATATTGAACAACTTTGCCTTGTGACCCAGATGATTGAGTTTTTACAGAGATCCAAGGACCTTACCATTATTGATTCCTTAACTAGTTAAGTTAGAAGGGATTTGTAAAGATAAAGTCCATTGTAGAGATTTTTTGAGTTCTTTCCTAAGATGGACCAAGTCCCTTTCTAACTCCTCATTCTTATGGAGTGCATTCATGACATGCCTTTGAGAATCCTCTATTTTTTTTCAAGCTCAACCTGAAACTTTGATGCTTCTTTCTTCCCTTTACTCTCAAAAGCATCTACTTTCTCCAGTTGACGTACCAAACTTTGATTTTCAAATTTTAGCTTACCGGACTGTTGCTCAGTTTTAAATATCTGAAGAGTCAAAGTTATCAATTCAGGCTCCCGATTTTCTATTTATTTTCTAGAGCATTAGCACCATCTCTTTTCTCCAGCTGACTTATTAAATTCATATTTTCAGATTTTAACTTAGTAACGTACTCCTTAGTTTTAGATATTTCAAAATTTAAGGCCATTAACTCAAGCTCTTAACTTTCCATTTTTTCTTCTTGAGCAATTTTCTTCTCAGTCATTTCCCACATAGAATTAATTAGCATATTTGCAAGATTTTTTATCTTTCTAGAAGAATAGTTATCCATGTTTTCTTTAAGGTCAGAAAGTGTTACCTCATTTTCTTATTCATCTTCAATATTAGCCATACAAGCAAACAATGAATCAAAATTCACTTTCTCATCCTCTTCTGTAAGCATGTAAACATCTCCAGACTTTTCAGCTTCATCAGATTCACTAAAGGAGTCACCCTAACTAACAAAGGCTTGTTTAACTACAAATCAGCTACAACCTGTCTTCTTAATTCTATAGGGACATGATCCTTGTTATTTTCTTTGTCACTTCAAACATCGAGATACTCCTAGTAGTCCATTTTGTGCATTGAACAATCTTTAATGAAATGCTCAGGACTATCACATTTGTGACACAGCTCCATAGTGACTCTTTTTCTACTTCGACTTCTTTGAAACTAACCATTTTTCCTCGTAGCTCTAATAGTTCTTTTTGTCAAGTAGTCAACATTAGTGTCTTCTTTATTTGAATCTATCCTTGAAGATTTTAATGCCAAATATTTTTCTGTTATTACTTTCTTCTTCTCTTCCCCTTACTATTTCTTGAGTTCATGGGATTTCAGCTTGCCAATAGTTCATCTATAGTGAGGGTCTTTAGGTATCTTGCCTTAGTTATGGAATCTGCTTTGCTTTCCCAGGAATTAGGTAGAATACCAAGGATCTTCCTCATTCTTTTATACAAAATAATCACTTCTCCCAAGTAGTAAAGTTCATTTGTGATATAAGTGAATCTTGTGTGCATCTCTTGAATAGTTTCTCCTTCTTTCATAGTGAAGGTTTATTATTGTGTAGTCAATATATCAACTTTTGAATACTTCACATCAGTGGTTCCTTTAGAACTGTTTTCAAGCAATCCTAAATTTCCTTAGCTTTTTGATAGGTTGAAATCCTATTGTATTCATCTGGTCCTGTACCACACACTAGAAGTTTCTTTGCCTTGTAGTTCTTTCAACTCTCTTTTTATGTTTATCATTAAACTTCCTGCTTTTGACAACCATTCTTTTAAAATCTCCTTCTTTGACTTCTCTGATAAGTACATGAGGACCATCAAGAATTATGTCCATCATCTCACTATCTTCAGCCATAATAAAGTCAAATATCTTGGTTTTTCGCCACCCATAAAACTGCCTATTAAATCTAGGTGGTCAAGTGGTAGATTGTCCTTCTTCCAGGTTAGGTGGGGCAGCCATACTAACCAAATTAGTCTAGGTGTGAACCATTTAAAGTGTTCTATCTCTGATATCAATTATTGAAACCCTTAGAGGTTGCACCACATAATGAGGGACCTGGTCCCTGAAAGTCAATCATAAGAAATAAGGCAGTAAATTATCCAGGAATACAAAACTGTGAAGGAAACTTAAATAACACAAGATTTAACATGGAAACCCCCTTGGTTAAGGGAGGAAAAACCACAGCTTGCCCCCACAAGTACCTTAGAAATCCACTATAATCAATCTCTTGATTACAGACTCGATTTTAGCCTAAATCTATGCTCCTCCTACTTATAGTAACTCTACTACAGCCTAACCTTGGCAACTCTACCAAGACTTCCTCAACACTGGTTAACTCTAACCAGTTTCAAGCTTAGGCAGCTCTACCTCAAAACTCTCAAAGCCAAAATAAAAGTTCATTACTATTATATAATGAGTAATTTATTTACATACCATGACACACTCAAGAATACTCACTACATTCAACACTTAGAATGAATTAAGAACTTGAGATATACTTGAGCATTTGAGATGGGATGAGTTTTCTTTTCTTTCACTCGTCAATTTTTGGATTGTGAAAATTCAAGCTATTAAGAAACATCATTTTCTTTATATAGAGAAGTGATGATTAGGGTTGTAATGTTATTAGACCTGTTGTTCCAAATAGTACAGGCATCACCTGTGCTAATTGTTATACTAGATGATAATACTGTACATGTGCGTGTGATTTGTACCTTTACCCTTGAAGATACAGGGACCTAGTTCCTATTAGTAATCTGCCCATCATCAAAACACCATACAACAATGCCTACCTGCGTTCAAGTTTGGTTTGGGTATTTGAGATCAAGCGATTCAACCTTGGCATTGAGATTTTATCTTGGAGTTGTAGATCTTGAGTGTATATCTCAAACTTGACTCATCTAGGATTTCATCTATAGGCTGGTTGAGCCTACTCTATGGTTACCTATTTGGTCTTCTTAAATTCAGATAGATTATGGTTGATAGGTGTTCAGATAATAGTCCATGGATACAGTATTGGTCCCTTCATCTTTGACCTTGGGTTTAAAGTTCCATGGGAGTAGTATGCTTGAGTTGGATTCAACTTGGCTTTATTCTCAATAGACATCCCGAAATAGATAGTTTAGTGGTAAGTATTTATGCCTTGGACTCATGGATTTCATTTTCAAGGATTAATTGGACCAGTTGTAGTATTGGCATAGATTGAAGACCTTGGTTATCTTTATTTATGTACCTAGGTAGAGCCTTATAAGCCTATTATCATGCTTTCCACTATTGATTTTTGATGGATCAAATTTAGTTTTTTGATGTTGGTGTGATGAGATTGTGCGGATAGGACTTAGGTGACTTTCTGCTTGGTTTGGAGTTGTTAGTAGGTTTTGAAAGGTAAAAGAAAGTTATATTTGGATTTAGAGTTGGTTTCATGACTCATGCCTTGGTTTGACTTTGGCTTGGATGAGTCTTTATTGGATTGTGCTAGTATCAGTTTGGTATCAGTGTGTTCTAATTCAAATTTGCATTCAACAGCCTTCCTCGGTTCAGTTAAGGGCCAATTGGTTATTAAGGTTGAGCTATAGCTATTTACGAGTAAAGTTTAGTAGATGGTTGAAAAAGGAATACTTATGGAAAAATCCTTTGGGAGCATTGTCTTCTTTTGGAGGTTATTTGTGAAGTCATGCTCGGAGTATGCGAGCCCAGTTCCTCGCTCTTTTGAGCTTTTGAGATCTTGTTATCCGTTGACTTTCATGAACGAAATTCATTTTAGTAGTGGATATTGTAATAACCCTCCAAGTAATTTCCTTGATTTACATGCATTTCTAGCATTTTGAGTTTCCTACAATGACTACAAATCATTTATGACTTACAAGAACTGTCGGTTCAGTGATCAGATAGTTCGTTTGGATTTTTGGCTTATTTTTCTATTTTAGAGTTTTTGTTGTTTGATTTGGTCTTGAACCAAAACTCTTATTAGCTGACCTTGGATGAGAATTCTGATAGCACCATCAGCTCTATAATATTGATTTTTCTCTAGAGGGACCCCTGGTTCAGGTCCCGACGCTTCCAGACTCATTTTAGGATATTGGATGAATATGTGAAAAATGGAACTATAGGTGTAAGATACATATTTATTCAAAACTATATTGGATGAAAGTTTTGATTATTCGATTGGATCTAGAATGCGTTCTAGAATCAAAATTCACTATTGGATCATGTTCATAGAGTTCCAGACGAGTTATGAGGGTAAAAAATAAGCTTTTGACTTTGCTGGTGCATTAGGTTGCTGGTGAAATCGCGATTACGATAAGGCATAATTCGCAATTGTGACATACATTTTATAACTTACAGATCATATTCCCGATATTAGAGTCACAAAAGCGACTATCATGATAGCAATAATCAGTCACAATAGTAACTCCCGTGCACTTGAGATGGGTATAAATACCCTATTTTCAGTTTGTTTTGTCCATTTTCTTCATCCATTTTCAAGAGAGTTAAACCTTAAAATTTAGAAAGCTTGGGATTGAAGCTTATGGGTGATTTGGAGCTTGGATAACAATTTCTTTCGTGATTTCCCTCTGAATTCATGGTAAGATTCCTTCAATGTCATGGTAAATTCTTAGAAATTAGGGCTTTAAATTCCTAAACTTTAAGGGTTGATTTGAGGTTCAATTTTTGCCCCGTTTGTTCTAAACTTTTAAGTACACATTTCTTATCCTTTGAGGGACCTTGTGGCAGGTTGAATTTAGGATTCCATTTATAGGCCTCGTAGGCCCGTTATTGATCTAAAATTTGATCCGATCCTTAATATAGTAATATGGGTCTCATTTTACTCTGAATGATGCGTAGATTACAATTTTGCTAGCATGGCGGCATTTAGACATCATGGAGTGAAGACACGTGTTTTGTGGACAATTCAAGGTTTTGTAGTCCGACTTTAAGGTAGGTTTCTCTCTACTGTTCTTTATAAGATGGTGTGTTTTATGTATTGCATGTACATATGAATGTTAAGATTGATTGTGGGTAGAACACCGTGACTTATCCTAAATTGTGAGTTAGGGGATAAAAGGGTATTTGACCCTTAAGTTGAAATACTTATCATACTTCTATGATCCCATCACTTTCCTTATAGATAGAGCTAATTCGTAGCATGACTATGATGTTATTATAGATATGGAATAAGATTTAGGTATTGGAAGCATGAATAGTATGATTGGCCTTATTTGGATTGTTTAAGCTATCGGGAAATTGTTATTTAGGTGAAATTGTCTTAGTTGCTCATGTTCTAGGAGGAATTACTATTGGAGGGCTAATCTTGACTCATTTATCATCTAGAAGAGAATGTGGATACCTTAGCATAGTCTGGGATAAAAATTGCCTAAATATGGAATTCAAGGATTAGAAGTGGTTTCCTCCAGCCCACCATAGGCCAGACTTGTGTTAGCCCTTGTGGAATTATTTGCACATGTTAGACATAGTTAAGACTAATGAACCTTTTGTCATAACCCGAAGCAGGTCCTGGCCATGATGGGTATCATAAGCTCTATGAGGACCCAAGCTCAACGCTTGCATCTAACTAACCAAAACAAAACACCCCTTAAAGTTGAATGAATTCCGAACATATAACAAGATAGCGTGCAATAGATTAAGAATATTTTTAATGCATGTCCATGACCAACCACCGATGACCGACCAAACGACCGACCGACGCTGCCTAATAACCATAGTAGTTCAAATAAAGCCTCCCATTAAGAACCAAAATTGAATATCAATAAAGTGTTGAGATATGCCCTTAACTATTGCCAAAACAAGTTTGAACAGTCCGAGACACAAAATAACAAAACTAGAAATTTTGACTTCCGATTTATGGAAGTTTACCACTTCAATGTCATCTCACGATCTGATCCCAAATGCTAATCAGTGAGCAGAAGGAGCAGAAGTATGACCATTTCCTGCATCGCGTGGGGATACAACATTCGAAGATGTTTAGAAAGGTGAACACTAGCATATAACTCAGGGTTAAGGATAATATAAATGTCATGATTAATAATATAAAATAATTCAAAACCAATGCACATAACCAAATGCATATACATATATACTTCACATGTCGGGATAAGGAACAAGGTTTAACATGCACTTAAAACTTTATCCTAGATTGTGTAGGTCAACCATCATAGAATAATACTCACGGGCTATATGGGCCCCAATTCTCATCCCCTGGTCAGGCCCCAGTGCGTACAGCTGTACGAACTGGAGAATACTCTCATATATATGTACCTGGGGGACTCGAACCTCCTAACATATATTGAGGTAACTTAAGCACCCGATTATGTAATGATTTACGGGGGACTTAGACCTCCCTAATCATGAAATAATAATGAGGGGGGCTCAAATCTCTCTGGTACCTTTGAACCTCACGTCGGCAAATGCGGTTTCCAGTATTGGTCATTCGAACCTCCACTTTCATGACTCAGCTACACAACCTCAATAAACCTAATTATAACATTCATAACATATTCCCATATTTAACACTAAGGCATACATTATTGGTATCATCATACCAACTACACTTGTAAGGTAATAACATCATGCCAAAAACAATGTCCATTAACTTGGGGAGAACAACTCCCTTTGTTTATGTAATGATCCGAGAATACCCTCTAGTCATTACACGGTGCTCATGACCCCAAAGGACTATAAGCTAACCCTTTGCTGATATCTGTACCTGAGCACTGCATAATATAATACAATAAATGCGGAAAGCTGGAAAAAACTTGCCATAAGGTTTAAAACATCTAAAATACTCAAAATGAAAACTGAATACTAATACATCTATCTGAAAAAGCCTATAACTATCTGAACTGTGGAGTTGATGGGTCATATCCCCAACTAAATCCGTATACTGATATTAAAGCAAATCTAATGAAGTACTAAAATAAGAAACATCCTTGGATGATGAGGATTCACTGTTACGTCTACTACTACTGACTGAGTCTGGACTGCTAAGTGTGCTTTGGGGCTCATGCCTCTGAACCTATGTTGTCAAATAAAACACCATAGCACAAATGCATCAGTACGGGAGTGTACTGAGTATGTAGATGAGGTAAGGCGAAATGCAAGGTCTTATGCATGAATAATAACTAACTGAATGATATGCAAGAGCTGGATTAGCATACATAGAGAATCTGTAACTACTTGAGATACTATGCATACTGTGATTGAGCATACTGGGACTGAATCTGATAATTGGTACTGAATATGTTGTCAATCTGAGGTTTCTGAACATACTGAGATTATAAATATCTGAAGCTATTAAAACTGATATCCGTACTTATTAATACTGGTTAATTGGATGACTGAGCCTACCAATAATTGATACCAACAGGCTGAATTTGAGATCAAACCTATCTAAAGGGATAATATCTAAGTCTTCTAATAACGATTAAGATTGACTAAGATTGAGATCAGGCCTAACTAATGGGTGATCACTGGAATTGATATTGAGAAAGCTCAACTGAATCTGAGACTGAGATCAAGCCTATCTGACGGGTGACCTCTTTAGGTACTGATACTGAATAACTTTATGTGAGACCAAGCCTATCTAGCGGGTGGTCTATGAATCTATGGAACTATCTAAGTTCCTTACTGAGATTGATGACTGTATCTGACAGTCCTGATCTCTGAGTTCTACTCAGAAGACTGATATTGAAACTGTAACTATAGGAGTTCTCACTTAACCAACATGCCCCGAATCTGATCTGGTGGGGTCCAACTTATAACCCCAGTTGGAAGGGTGTCAATACCGTACCACAGGTAAAGACCTCTGCTATAGTCAAGCCTCTCTAACGGGTGACCCTGAATAGAAAGTCAAGCCTAAGGCAGTATGATAGTCAAGCCTTAATATAACGGGTGAATCCTGGTCCTCCGCTGGCTATTCAGTTTTGGAGTACAGGGATTGCTGCTAATGACTCTTCCTCTCTAATGGGTAAGTCGTCATCCCTGCACTCGCTCGGTGCTAGTTACTACTCCCAACTGAAGGACTCTGAACTGATTCTTAACTAAACTTAGACTGAGCTAAATCTATTATTGATCATATTTCTTGACTGATACTTATGAACTCTACTTTCTGTCTGAAAGTGACTGATGTCTGAGGTTGGATTGAACTAGTACTGAGATTTCTGAATTTTCCTAAATGTTCTGTCACTAACTGAATTCTATGGATCATAGCACGATTGAGATTATCTTGACACTGACTCAGCTCTAGAAAAGCAACTAAGTTTTTGGGTATAACTACCCCAAGGACTCGATATCATAAATTAGTAAGACAGAACCTCACTTGAATATCATGACAATGGACTATCATTCACAACATAATCAATACGATATCTCGTCAATCATTTGAATGTCATAAGCATGTAAATGTATAGGGTAGGCATACTAATATCTCATAGTTATTCAATAAGGAATACTCATGGACAAGAATGCATGCAACTTATCATAATACATTCACTAAGGAATTTCAACAAACGGTTGGCATGCACTACTTATCACATAATTGGGGATTTCATGTTTAACATACTAAAAAGATACTATTCTCTTTACTTAAGCATTCTATCAAACATATGGGAGCATGCTTTGGGTATACCACAGATTCTATACTTAAATTATTATGAAAACATCAATATCATGTGACTTGAAGGAATTTTATCATGAACGTCACATAGTAGGATCAAAGCTTGGATCTTTGAAATCAAGTCATGAATTAAAACTCATCAACAACATGAACTTTAATTTCTATTTACAAAAAAAAATCATGAAAATCTCATAAATATATATACTCTTGAATTTAGAAAAGGATTCTTGAACTTCTTGGGTGAAAGGAACCCAAGAATCAATATCTGTATACCTTAGTTTTCTAGATTCTTGAAGTTCTTGAAGACTCTTGGAAGGATTCTTGAGATTGGTTTTGAAACTTGAGGGCTAGGGTTTTCAATCTTTGAGAGAGAGTGTTTTGTTCTTGATAAAGTAATGAGAATAGATGAGAAACTTTGTCTATTGGGGTCTTAAATCCCATGTAGAGACTGATTGGGGCTTTAGGAAAATTACCAAAGGGTCCCTGAAATTTAAATAACGGAACCTGAACGAAATCCCAATTTTACACGCTGGCGCGATGCGCCATAATCGCGCCAGCTTACTTGAAATTGGACGATTGAGAAACTGCTTGATGGCGTGACGCGGTGGAAATCGCGTTGCCACCTTGGTTGTGAACTGAAAAGACATCTCACGAAGGCTAACTGCAATTTGACAATTGCCATTTTGGCTGACTCCACGATGCGCTAAAGTGCCAGGTGGCACACTGTCTCACTAAAATAGCTCTAACACTTCGCCTGAGCCATTTTAGTGGCTTTAACGCGCTAAAGTGCCAGGTGGCACACTGTCTCACTAAAATGGCTCTAAAATGTTTCAAAATATTTCTCACTTGGGAAGTCACTTCAAAAATCTTTTACGGTCGGATTTACACTTCACTTGACGCGCTCTAAAGCTTAAACTACAAGAGGAGCTTGCAGCGTCTTACAATTCATTTATACAAGGTGAAGGAAACACCGAGTCACTTTGTTCATTAATCATACCATTGTATTTCAGATACCTCTTTATATCATGCTATAGTTCAAGACTAGTTCAATTTTACAAATTCCCACATTTCTCATTATTAAAACCAGTTTCACATTATGGGGTTGGGGTCATAACCACTTCAAAATTCACAAGTTTGGGAAAATCACAATTCCATAGTTCATACATCGTAACCATGCATCCACAAATTCAAAACCACAATTAAAGCATGAAAATCATATATAAACCGTGAGAAATATTGTTCAATTCATAAACATTCAAAACCTCCAACCTTTGTTTCAAAACTATCACTAACATTTCATGAACAATACTTTAAAACATATGCTTTTACATAATTAATAATGCCAAAAGAGTAAAACGCCTTAAAAACCTAGAAATTTGGAGAGAACTCGACCCTTGATCCCTTAGATGACCAACTTGATAAAACCCTAGCTTGGTTTGTTTGGGGGAACTTATAAAGCCTTTGGAGTGTTTGAGAAGTTATTTGTATTTGTTTCCAAGTGTTAAGACACCCTTAAGGGGATATAAGATGTGGGTTTCAATTTGGGTAAGAGGGGAAATGTCCCAAATGCCCTTAACTTAAAAGCTGAAAAAGTTCCACCTTTGACTAAGAGCTGACCCTTGACTCATAGCCACTCCCTATGACTCGTCACAACGAGTCGTAACCAAGGCAGTACAACTAAGTCACCCTATGCTGCTGATCTTACGACTCAGCCCCAAGAATCATAATGGAACCCTATGACTCATAGGTCCTAGTCGTAATTAACATAGAACCCATTAGGGGTATACACTGGACACCCTACTATTTACATTCCATGACTTGTAACAAGTCCTTACAGCTCTTAGTGAACTACTTGTACTCAGAGTAGAATCATGCCACAAACTTACATGATTTAGTTATGACTTGTCCCAATGACTCGTCATGAGTATTTACGACGACTACCCTCAAGTCTTACCCAGGACAGTAAATTTAACACCACTTTCTAAATGCCTTATAGCTAGGGTCACTTGAACTGTCAAGACAGCCTATAACTCGTAGGGAGAGTCATAGTCAAGGCAGGGTGCTCAAAGCTTAGAATAATAGGATGAGGCATTTTCTAGTACGATTAAACCACAAACATCACTACTCTTACCTGTAAGATAGAAAACAAATACACAAAGGAATTCATAATCTTTCTTTAACAAAGATAGAAAACAAATGGTAAGGAATTTCACATACCTTATGCATGATCATCCAAATCGGGAAACAAGAACGGTTACTTGGACTTCATGACCTCCCTGGCTTCCCATGTAGCTTCCTCAACCTTGTGGTTCCTCCAAATAACCTTCACCAAATTGATATTTTGGTCCGCAACCAACGGACCTGCCAATCCAAAATTTCCATCATAATTTTCTCATAAGATAGGGAATCCAAAATATCCACAATTTATAAAGGAACAACCATCGAAGGATCACCCATACACTTCCTCAACATCCACACATGAAACACTGGGTGAACAGAGTCCAAATCAGAAAGCAACTCTAATTCGTAAGCAACATTACCAACCTTCTTCAAAACCAAGTACAGACCAACATAACAAGGGCTGAGATTCCCTTTCTTCCCAAAATGCATCACTCCTTTCATGGGAGATACCTTTAGGAAAACTAAATCTCCCACCTTAAATTACAATTCTCTTTTCCTCACATCCGCATATTACTTTTTCTGACTTTGGGTGGTCCTAAGCTTCTCTCAAATCACTTTAACTTTTCCCATTGCTTAGTGAACCAAATCTGGTCCAAATATTTTAACCTCACAAACTTCAAACCACCCGATGGGAGATCTATATCTCCTACATCAAAGCCTTAAAAGGAGCCACACCGATACTGGAGTAATAACTGTTGTTGTAAGCAAACTCTATGAGTGGTCCCTAGTCAACCCAAGTAGCACCATAGTCAATTATACAAGACTGAATTATATCTTCCAAAACCTGGGTCATCCTTTCCACTTGCCCATCCGTCTGCAGGTGCAAAATGGTTCGAAGGGTCACCTTTGTTCCATAAACTTTCTAAAATAAGACTCTAAAAGTGAGATGAGAACTGAGTACCGAATCAGATATGATGGAAATTTGAGTACCATGCAACTTCACGATCTTCTTAATGAACAACTTAGAATAATCCTCAGAAGAGAAGTTGGTCCTAACTGGCAAGAGGTGATTAGAATTAGTCATCCTATCCCCAATGATCCAAATTGAATTAAACTGCTAGCGAGACCACATGAAACAAACAACAAAATCCATATTAATTATCTCCCATTTCCAACTGGCAACTCAATCTCTTGAGACAACCCACTGGGCCTCAAGTGCTCTACTTTTACTTACTGACATACCATGCACTTAGATATAAAATTGAACACATCCCGCTTTATACTATTCCACTAATAAATCTCTTTAAGGTCATGATACATCTTTGTTGAACTAGGATGGACCGTATACCGCGACTTATGGGCCTCAACCAAAATCATACCTCGCAAACTATAGATGTAAGGAACACACAACCTCCCTTGGTATCTCAAGATACCATCCCTGCCAATCTCAAAGACCATTACTTTTTTCCTACGTATATCATCCTTGATTTGCATCAAGATAGGATACATCACTTGCTTCTCTTTCACCTTTGCTCTAAGAGATGACTTCACCACCTCTTTAAAAATCATGCCACTATTCTAAGAATCTAAGAGACCAACTTTGAGATTAGACAAATGACGAATATCCTTCACTAGATCACACTTCTCCTCATCCACATAAGATAATCTTCCCATAGATAACTTTTTAAGAGAATTATCAACCACGTTATCTTTACCTGGAATGTAGTGAAGGCTGATGTTATAATTCTTGAGCAGCTCAAGCCACCTTCTCTACTTGAGATTTATCTCTTTTTGAGTAAACACGTACTGCAAGCTCCTATGATCAGTATAAATATCAATATGAACTCCATACAAATAATGTCACCAGATCGTCAATGCAAACACCATAACTAACAACTCTAAGTCATGAGTCGGATAATTCTTCTTACGATCTTTCAATTATCTAGAAGCATAAGCAACTACTTTGTCACGATACATTAATAAACAACCAAGTCCCATCTGAGATGCATCATAATAGACCATAAAACCATTTGTACCCTCGGGCATGGTCAAGACAGAAGCCGTAGTCAACTTATCCTTCATGTTTTTGAAACTACCTTCACAAGCATCCGACCACAAGAACTTTGCCTTTTTATGAGTCAACTTGGTCAATGGGGCTGTAATAGAAGAGAAGCTTTCCACAAACCTTCTATAATAATTGGCTACACCCAAGAAGCTCCAAATATTGGTTGGAGTCGTAGGTATACGCCACCTTTTAACCACTGAAACCTTTTATGGATCCACCATGATCCCCTTACTAGAAATAATATGACCCAGATAAGGCACAACATTAAACCAGAACTCACAAATAGAGACTATGCATATAAATGCAGATCTTTTTGGGTCTGCAACACAAGACAAAGTTGAACAACATCATTTACCTCACTCTTTGAATAAACAATAATATCATCGATAAAGACAAACACAAATAAATCTAGAGTTTGGCGGAAAACCTAATTCATAAGATCTATAAACGCAGTCGGAGCATTTGTCATACCAAAGGACATCACCAGAAATCCAAAATATCCATACCAGGTTTAGAAGGCAGTCTTAGGGATATCCGCCTCCCTAATTATTATTGATGGTACCAGGACCGAAGATCAATCTTGGCGAAAAATTTAGCACCCTAAAGCTGATCAAAGAGATCATCAATCCTCGAAAGTGGATACTTATTCTTTACGATCAGCTATTCAATTGCCGGTAATCAATACACATTCGAAGGGAATCATCTTTCTTACAAACAAAAAAATAGGTGCACACCACGAGGACAAAATAGGATGGATAAAACCTTTGTCTAGAAGATCCTTTAACTACTCTTTAAGCTCTTTCAACTTAGATAGAGCCATCCTATATAGAGGAATAGAGATAGGATGAGTGTACGAAATGAGATCAATCCCAAAATCAATCACCCTATCAGGTGGAATACTAGGAATATCATCAGGGAACACCTTAGAAAATTCACAGACCACCGGGATAGATTGCAAAGAAGGACCTTCAGATCTAGAATCCATAACATGCATTAAGTGATAAAGACATCCTTTGGAAAACAATTTCCAGGGTCTAAGTTACAAAATAAACCTTTCCTTAGTCACTAGGGAATTACCTTCCCATTTAATAACAAGTTAATTGAGGAATTTGAAGATGACCTAATGGGCCAATAATCTAAAGAAACATATCATGCATGCAATAATCCATCCCCAATATGATATCAAAATCCACCATGTCTAACTCTATCAGATCTACCAGAGTTTCTCTACCACCAACAGACACCACACAACCTATATAGACTCTTCTAGAAACCACAGAGTCTCCTACTGTGGTGGAAATAGAAAAAAGGTTCGAAATACACTCAGAATTGAAGCCAAAATACACAACCACAAATATGCTCCTATAAGAGAGAGTGGACCACAGATCAGATAAGATGGAAACTGGAGTACCATGCAACTTCACGATCTACTCAATAAATAACTTAACATAATCCTCAGAAGAGAAATTGGTCATCACTGGCAAGAAGTGATCAAAATTAGTCATCCTATCCATGCTGACCCAAATCGAATTAAACTATTAGCTAGACCGTAGGAAACTAACAACAAAATCCATATTAATTCTCTCCCATTTCCACATTGGAAACTCAATCTCTTGAGACAACCCACCGGACCTTAAGTGCTTTATTTTTACTTACTGACATACCATGCACTTAGAAACAAAATTGGACACATCCCGCTTTATATTATTCCACTCCTAAATCTCTTTAAGGTCATAATACATCTTCATCAAACTTGGATGGATCGTATACTATGACTCATGGGCCTCAACCAAAATCCTACCTCACAAACCATCAATGTCGGGAACACACAACCTCCCTTGGTATCGCAAGATACCATCCCCACCAAACTTAAAGACTATTACTTTCTACTTACCTAAATCATCCTTGATTTACATCAAGATAGGATACATCACTTGCTTTTTTTTCACCTCTTTTATAAGAGATGACTTTGCCACCTCTTGAACAATTATGCCACTATTCCCAGAATCCAAGATACAAACTCTGAGATTAGCTAAACAATGAATATCCTTCACCTGATCCATTTCTTCTCATCCTCATGAGATATCTTCCCATAGATGACCTGCTAAGGGCATTATCGACCACATTAGCTTTACCTGGATTGTGTGAAAGATCATGTCATAATTCTTGAGAAGCTCAAGCCACTTCTCTGCCTGAGATTTAGATTTTTTTGAGTGAACACGTACTAAAAACTATTATGATTAGAACAAATATCAACATGAACTCCATACAAATAATGTCTCTAGATCTTCAATGCAAATACCAAAACTAACACCACTAAGTTATGAGGCAGATAATTCTTCTCATGAACTTTTAATTGTCTAGAAGCATAAGAAACCACCTTGCCACACTGCATTAATACACAACCAAGTACCACCCTGGATGCATCATAATAGACCACAAAACTAATTGTATTGTCGGGCAGGGTTAACATCGAAGCTGAAGTCAACTTATCTTTCAAGTTTTTGAAACTACCTTTACAAGCATCCAACTATAAGAACTTTTCCTTTTTATGAGTCAACTTGATCAAAGGGCAACAATAAAAGAGAAGCTCCACAAACCTTCTATAATAACCAGCTAAACCCAAGAAGCTTCGAATATCCATTCGAGTCATGGGTATAGGACACTTCTTAACTATCGCAACCTTTTATGGATCCATCATGATCCTCTTACTAGAAACAAAATGACCCAGATAAGTCATAACAATCAACCAGAACTCACACATAGATAAATTAGCATATAAATGCTGATTTTTTAGGGTCTGCAACACAAGGCAAAGATGATTAGCATGATCTACCTTACTTTTTGAATAAACCAAAATATCATCAATAAGGACAATCATGAACAAATCAAGAAATTAGTGCAAAGGCCAATTTATAAGATCTATAATGCAGCTTGGGCATTTGTCAAACCAAAGGACATTACAAAAAACTCAAAAGGTCTGTACCGGGTTTGGAAGGCAATCTTAGGGATATCTGCCTCCCTAATTTTCAACTGATGGTACCTGAAACAAGGATTAATCTTGGAGAAAAATTTAGCACCCTGAAGATGATCAAAGATATCATCAATTTTTGGAATTAGATACTTATTCTTTATGGTCACCTTATTCAATTGCCAGTAATCAATACACATTCGAAGGGAACCATCCTTCTTACAAATGAACAAAGTAGGTGCACCCTACGGGGATACTCAGATGGATAAAAAACTTGTATAGAAGATCCTTTAACTGCTCTTTGAGCTCTTTTAACTCAGCTGGAGCCATCCTATATGGAGGAATAGAGATAGTATGAGTGTACAAAATAAGATCAATCCCAAAATCAATCTCCCTATGAGGTGGAATACTAGGAAGATCATTAGGGAATACCTCAAAAAATTCATAGACCATCGGAACAGTTTGCAAAGAATGACCTTTGGATCTAGAATCCTTTACATGCACTAAGTGATAGAGGCACCCTTTAGAAACCAAATTTTGGGCTCTAAGATACAAAATAAACCTCTCCTTAGGCACTAGGGAACTACCTTTGCACTCAATAACTGGTCCATTTGGGTATTTGAAGATGACATTATGGGTCCAAAAATATAAAAAAGAATAGCACAAATGCAACCAATCTATCTCCAATATGACATCCAAATCCACTATGTCTAACTTTGTTAGATCTACTAGAGGTTTTCTACCACCAACAGACACCACACAACCCCTATAGACTCTTCTAGAAACCACAGAGTCTTCTACCGAGGTGGAAACAAAAAAGGGGTCCAAAATATACCCAGGAATAAAACCAAACTGCACAACCACAAATGGGGTTACATAAGAGAAAGTGGAATCTAGATCAAGCAAACAATATATATCACAAGAAAAAAGTTTTAACATACCAGTAACGACATCAGGGGATGCCTCAAACTCCTGACGAGTAGTGAAGGCATAGAGACAGTTCCGACCAGTATCGGGGCTATAAACAGATGTAGCACCCTTGTGTGCAGGAGCTGATGCAGCAATAATAGGAATCTTGTTTACCCTAGAAGCAACCTTAGAAGGACAATCACTCTGCATGTGACCAATCTGACCATATTTGAAGCACTTGTTCCTCCATTCTTCACAAAATCCATGGTGCATCTAACCATAAAATCTACAAGTAGAATATGATAGAGCTGACTAAGCTCTACTATCCTAGGACTGGCCACCCTGTGCCCTAAAATGATGACCATTCTACAAACGGCGATCACCTGACGGCTTTGGGTAGGAGCACCAGCCGTAGAGAAGGAACTAGAATTTCCCTACTTCCTCTTAGACTATTTTCCTCCATCCCTACTATTTTGCTGCTGAATTCCACCCTGATCTGAGTAACCAAACTTCTTACTCCACCTCAACTTAAATTCAACCTACTTCTTCTTCTTCTCTTCTTAGACTTGCTGCATATAAACCACAAGCTAAAATATCCATATCCTTGTTCATCAAGGTAGCCTTATTGTAAAAATCAAGTCTCGAGACAACCCAAAAGCAAGCTTTTTTATCTTAGCCCCCATAGTCACCAACTCTGGAGCATACCGAGATAACTGATAAAACTTTAAGGAATACTCCTTGACTGATATCTTGCCTTGCTTCAAGTTAATAAACTTTGCCGCCTTTGCCTCCCACAACTCCTGAGGAGTGAAGCTGTCCAGAAAAGTACTAGAGAAATTATCCTATAAAGCGGACTCAGCGTCATCACCCCTAGACTAGTCCCATTCCTCGTATCTTTTAATTGGTCGACGGCGAACTCCACGCCTTCATGTCAGTGGCATGCATCTCACAAAAGATCTTTTCTATTTCATCAATAAAATATAAAGGATATTTCTCATAGTTAAAGTAAGTGAAAATAAGAGGACTCAATCTCATGCATTGGTCAAATCTAGTAGTGTCAGGGGATATTGCAATAGAAATAACCCACTCAGTTTGAGAGGCCACCAACTGAGTAAGCAGGTCAATTGATTGGAAAAACTCAATATTAGACATACTAACTTGAGGTATCTATGAAGAAATAGGGGAATTGATGGAGCTCTATCAGGGCAATTAGAAGCAGCGACCCTAGGCCAGGTTTAAACTCCTAGAGTAGGATGAGCTCCATCAACATTGTCCTCAGACGTGATGGAAGAGTTTCCCCGATTATCAAATTTTCTTGGAGGTATGATCTAAAAGGTGAACAAATGGGGATTAGACAGATCCAAGACCTTAGATTCTATAGCTTAAAAATATAACAAAAAAGAAAGGAAAACATTTCTAAATTCCTCATAGCTTCTCCCTGATAAGTGTGGTGCGCTACACACCCATAAATGAGACTCTACTTGACACAACTTTATTGGACTCCTAATGACACTAAACCTAGGCTCTGATATCATCTTTGTCATAACATGAATAGGGCCTAACCATGAAGGGTATCTCAAGTCCCGCTTGGACCCAAGATCACCCCTGCACCTAACCAACCCAAACACAACACACCCCAAAGTTAGATAAATTTTGAATATATAACAAGATAGCATGCAATAACTTAAGAAATTTTTTCAATGCATATCCATGACCAACCACCAATGACCAGTCAAAAGACCAACCGACACCACCCAATAACCAATGCAATCCAATCAAATCCTTTTTACAAGAACCAAAAATAAATATCAATAAAGTATTGAGACATGCTCCTTACTATAGCCAAAACAAGTTTGAACAGTTTGAGACATAAAAGAACAAAACATGAATTATAGACTTATAATGTATGGAAGGTCACCACTTCAATGTCAACTCATAAGCTGATCCCAAACCCTAATCACTGAGCAGAAGGAGTAGAAGTTCACTGTATCATATGGGGATACAGTGTCCAAAGACGGTTAGCAGAGTGAATGCTAGCATGTAACTCAAGGATAAGAATAACATAAATGTTATGAACAATAGTTTAAAATAATTCAAAACTAGTGCACATAAATAAATGTATATACATATATACTTCACATGCCGAGATAGGGACTAAGGTTTAAAATGTACTTATAACTTTAGCACGAATTGTGTAGCTCAACCATCATATAATAATACCCATGGGTTATATGGGCCCAGCTCTCACCTCCTGATTGGGTCCCAGTGCATATATTCACATGAACCAAAGAACAATTTTATATATATGCACCTGGGGGACTCAAACCTCCTAACATATACTGAGGTGACTTAAGGACCCAATCATGTAATAATTTACCAAGCATTCCAACCTCCCTAATCATTGAATAATAATGAGAGGGACTTGAACCTCCCTAGTAATTTCAACCTCTACATCGGTAAATTCAATTCCAGTATTGGTCACTCAGATCTCCACTTTTATGTCTCAGCTACACAACCCCCGTTAAAGCCCAATTAAAACATTCATCATGCATTCCCATCATTTAACCATATTTAAAATTAAGGCATACATTGTAGGTATCGTCATACAACCTACACTTGCAAGGTAATAACATCATGCCAAAAGAATTTCGATTAACTTGAGGAGAACAAATCCCTTTGTTTATTAATACAAGGTGGGGGAAACACTGAGTCCATTTGTTCATTAATTATACCATTGTATTTCAAGTTTCTCTTTATATCATCCAATAGTTCAAGACTAGTTCAATTTTATAAATTCCCACATTTCTCATAATTAATACTAATTTCACATTATAGGGTTGGGGTCATAACCATTTCAAAAGTTACAAGTTTAGGAAAATCACAATTCCCTAGTTCATTCACCGTACCCATACACCCACACGTTCAAAACACAATTAAAGCATGGAAATTATATATAAACGATGAAAAACATTATTTAATTCATAAATATTCAAAACCCCCAACCTTTATTTCAAAACCATCACAAATATCTCATAAATAATACTTTAAAACACATGATGTTATAAAATTAACAATGAGGGAAGAGTAAATACCTTAAACACCAAAAATTTTGGAGAGAATTCAATCCTTGAGCCTTTAGATAACCAACTTGATGAAAGCCTAGATTCGCTTACTTGAGGGAACTTAGAGAGCCTTTGGAGTGTTTAAGAAGTTACTTGGATTGTTTTCTGAGTTTTAATAACACCCTTAAGGGGATATAAGATCTGGGTTTCAATTTGGGTAAGAGAAGAAATGTCTAGAATGCCTTTAACTTGAAAGATGAAAAAGTGCCGCCTTTGACTACAGGTCTACCCTTGACTCGTAGCCACTCCTTATGACTCATCACCACGAGTCATAACCAAGGAATTATCACCAAGGCACCTTATGTTTTTGACCTTATGACTTTTCCATAAGAATTATAATGGGATCCTATGACTCATAGGTCCCAATCGTAATCAATATAGAACCTATTTGGGTATACACTAGATACCCTACTATTTACACCTCATGATTCATAAGAAATCATTACGGCTCTTAATGAGCTACTCGTACTCAGAGTTGTAGTCAAGGCAAGAAGCTCAAAACTCAAAAAAATTTCAAGTACCAAAAACTCGGGGCGTTACACCTTTAGTATTAGATTACTTCATGACTCGATAAATTATGATGGTTCTTTCCAAATTATGATAGATGGCCCATAGATATGATGTTCCTCATAGATGTGAAATATAGACTGTAGATATGATATGCCTCATAGATGTAATATATGACCCATAGATATGATATGCCTCATAGATATGATATATGACCTGTAATTATAATTTGCCTAATAGATGTGATATATGGCCTATAGATATGATATGTCTCATAGATATGATATATGGCCTATGGATATGATATGCTTTATAGATACGATATGGCCTATAAATTTGATTGGGTTATAGATAAGAGATGACTTATAGGTGCGGTTATTTTTATAGAATTTGGATATACTTAATAGCATAGCTTATAGATATGAATATTGATAAAGATTCTAGATATGGCTAATAATATAAAGTGTGGTTATGTTGGGTATGCACCTATTATTAGGCCCAAGGTCGTGTTATGATATTGGTTGAATTCTAGTAAAATGTTTACCCTTGTAAAAGACAAGGTCATGGTTTATAGGTATGTGATTCTTATGATTGCATTATTTGAATACTGGTGATGACATATATTGATTTGGTACATTCATGATTACTAACGTGGTAAATGATACGATTCTAACTAGAATGCGATTTTCTTCTCCTTTTCCTAAAAATGGATTTATCCCACCTTTTCACTTTTAAAATGGATTTCTTTGTAACGAGAATCATACCATCTTAATGAATAATTTATGTGCATCGATAATAAAAATGATATTTTAAAGAGTTGGCTGACATAGACTCAGGTTCACAACCTTACTACTCTTATTCACTTTGGTCGAGAGAGATTACAACCTTTTCTAAACTCCTATGATGTTTTAGTTCTAGAGTTTACCTCAGGCAATGGATTAATAGACTTATACTTTTAGCGACGGTATTAGCTGTGTACTTTATATATACACACACATATACATATATATACATATATATCCCTCCGGTACTGGATGAAGTAGGATGATGATTATGATGATGATGATCATGATAATAATATTTACGATATGAGCTCCACTTCGAGTTCGGCAATTGATGATAGTGTTGATATTGTAATGCAATACACTGGGTTTCATTGTGATACTTAGATCGATTATGATTTTGTGGATTTTTTTTGTATTCATCCTTGTATGTGCATTACTTATCACCAGTATGTGCCTATATCGATCAACCTTATGGAGGAAAGGGGGTTACATAGGTATAGGTAGTAAGTATAACTTGTGGTGTGTTATATGTTGATTGAACCTTTTTGGTCCTATATTGGTGGGGATTTATAACATGCTCGATTAGGTATTAGTTTCTCGGTTAGCCGATTATTCGCATTTATTATTGATGTTATTGTTATGATGGCAGGTTTGTGTAATTGATTATTGATCGGTATTGAGATTCAAAGTATCATTCTAACCCTTTTCTCTTGCAGTTATTTTACTGCACATGGTTGTTTCATGGTCAGGTATTATGGTTAGAGATCCTGATTATGTTTGTACTAGTTTCTACTATGATTTAGAAGCCTTATAATGCTAGTATGTCTACTTTGCTTGATACCTTGAGTTAGCTTTGTTAGGTATGTATCTACAGGTATACATATATATATATATATGCATGTAGCTATGGTGTTACGGTATATCTCTTTCTTCCTCTATATATGTTGTATAACCATTCCTTGGCCATGTGTATATATATATGTATTTATATCTTTCTTCTACTCTTTGTTTTTATATTGGCTAGTAATATACAATATTCTACATAGATTCCTAAGTATGATATCCATAGGATAGTCCATCTTTAGTACCTCCTTAACCTTGCTATTTTAGTTTCATGGATATGAATAGAACCGTTCATCCTTATTGTATCCTTGGCTTTACTGTATTGTATCTTAAATATTTGGGTGTAGTTATATTCTTGCTTGTATATTATGTATCTTCTCATTAACTTTGGATCTTAGTCAATAGTTGCCTACTGAGTGCAACGAGTTTGGTACTCACACTACACTTTTGAAGCCTTCAAATCATAGTATGAGTTATAATTATTGTTGTGTACATCGTGTGAAGTAGCAATAGTTCAGAGACATAGGGTAAGTTTCTGCTATTCAGAGTATTACTTTCCTCCCTCTTATTTGCTATACTGATGTCATAAATGATCCAAGTCCTAGTCGTGATGGGTATATTAAGTCTTCCAAGGATCGGAGACCACCCTCATTAGCCTAGCCAACCAAAATATAATATATTAACAGCGGATGAGTTTCAAACATATAACGAGATAGATATGAGTTCAAAATATATAGCAAGACAGATAAATCAATAACAGGAGAGATCTAAGAATCTATAACACAATCCACCCACACTCTATCCACAAGAGCCTCAATGAAACCAACCATCAACCTAAGTCGGGACATGCCCCCGACCATAGCCAAAAAAAGAACCCACTAAAATAGTCTAAGACATAAGTAAAGAAAAGACCATAAAATAAGGAATTTGAATTAGCATCTAGGACAGGGATGTACTTAGATGCCTTACTTGATTCAAACGTAGGATGATAGCTATAAAATACTTAATTATTACATTCCCGCTCAATGATGTAGTTGTAATATCCAAATCAGGTAAAAGATTAGAGGTTGGAAAACCATAATCATGCAATTAACCCTACGAATCAACAACCAAGATAAGCAAATTGATGAATGAAATTCAATAACATAGTATGATTGTTCAAAGTTCTTTAACCCTGGGTTTTCTTCCATTGATTGTCCTAAGACTTTTATTTTACGCATTGTTTATTTTATTTTTAATTTACAATTATTCAACAATCTTCTTGTTTATTTTTTTTTCAATTAGTTAGACTAGAATTAGATAGGCGGTGAACGCAAGTCCCTGAGAGATCGATACTTGGGCTTTCTTTAAGCCACTTTACTACTTAATAAGACCACACACACTTGTGTGTGTGCTTGGGTGCTATCAATGGGGGTGAATACACAAGTAAATCAATATCTCAATATTATTATAAATTTGTAAAAAAATGCATGCAAAATGTAGATGACTCACATAAGCTGGAATATCTGAAAACTAAAAATCACAATTATGAATAGCAAAACATGCTGCATAAATCTAGTGAGTCATAACATTTAGTTTTTAAAGTTGTACTGGTATTCTATTTTTAAATTGTATTGTCTAAGTGTAGAAAGGACTCACTTCTGTATCTATAAACTAAAATTTGAAATCTCATAGCTAATGTCATATGTAAAGCAATATCTGAATAAAACTATGAGCCTTTACACTTAGTTTTTAAAAGCTGTTCTGTAAGTCTTTACAATTAGGCTGTAGGGAAATACTTTTTATAAACTATTCTAAAAGTCTTTACTATTAGGGAGGTTATTCTAACCGACATACACTATGTGAGCTATCATAGTGTCTAACATCTATTTTCGTTAAGTAAAAACCTCACGTTGGGGAGAGGTTTCATACTCTTACCAAGGAGTATTACCTAATCTAAGTATAACATCTGTATATATCATCCATATAGAAATAAAAATAATTTGATAATCTGTATCTATGTTGGCTCATAGTTCTGAGGCATTTAAATGTACCCAACTCGGTGCTAAATACTACTCCCTTTAATCTATATGCTCATTCTGTTGGAAATCCACTTTTAAAACTAGTATAAGGGCTTATAATGAAAACCTCTTGTGAATCTGTTTATTATAAACGGTAGTTAAATTTGTAAAGTGGATTCCATATCTAAGCTGAGATCAAAAGGTTAAATCTTTGTACAAAAACCTGAATATGCAAATCATGGGATGCTTCAAAGCATGATCTTTTTCAAATAACAACATTCAAACAAGGGATAATAACCTATGGATCTATTTCATGTCAAATCATCACAAAGTTCATGCTTGATAATGAAAATATTGATAATTCAATTCTAAATCTGGAAATTACTGCAATATGCATGAAAATACGAAAGTAGACATGCAATTCAACATCTAAATCTCTCAAAATCTCATAATCTTCAAAATGTAATAAGTGGGTATAAACCTTAAACTGAAATTCATATAATTTTATGTAAAAATCAACTTTAAAACTAATTTTGGGCACAAGGATGAAAGAATTATCCTTGTTGAAAACCCCACATACCTTAGTTGATGAAATTGAAAAGAAGCATGAACTTTGAGTTCCTAGTTATTCTCTTGAAGATTGATTCTTGAAGTTCTAGAATTGGAAATCTTTAATTTTAGGTTATCTTTGAAAAAAATAGTTGAATTTAGATTTATTGGGGTTTAAGTTTTGAGGTTTTAGGGTTTCTTGGAGAGAAATTTGATGAGTGAGCATATAATGCTTAGAATAGGTTAAATCTTGTGTTTTACACGAATTGGGGCTTTGGAAAATAACAAGATTGCCCTTTGTAAAAATTACTTGAAACTGAAAAAAATCTTGATTTGGTACACCACTGCGATGCATCTCTACCGCGATGGATCACTGGAAAAAGGTCAAATGCCATTTTGGGCTCTGGCGCGACGCAGCGTAATCACGTTGCATCACTGAAAAATGATGAGTTCCATTTTGCACTCCACCGCGATGCAGTGTCTGTCCAATTGGGAATTTTAATGTGATATAGATAAATCATGTTGAGCTACTGGAAAGGGATGAACAGGAACTATATCTTCTCCGCAATATAGGCTAATCGTGGTGCTCCACTGGAAATTGGATTATTGGGATTCTGCACCTCACCTATAATACCCCATATTTTTCCTAGCTCTGTTTAGCTTCTAGTGTGTCAATGGTTAGCTTCTAGTGTGTAGATAATTGAATTATCTTTCCAACGATACCAATTTTGCCTTAATTTGATACTCAGTTGAGAAGTTATGGTAATTCTAGTGAAAGTAGTAGGGCATTTCGACAGGCAACACATCGCGGTGAAGGACAAAATCACAATTGTCCAATTTTCAGTGGAGCATCGCATTTTATTGTGGCACGGTGAAACTCCAGTTTCTGTTCTTTCTTTTTCTAGTAGCTTATCGAGATTTTCCTATATTGCATCAAAATTCCCAAATGGACTGATACCTCATTGCGGAGGAGTGCAAAATGGTAGTCGTCTTTTTTTCCAGTGGCCAACACGATTATGCCGCGTCGTACCAAAGGCCAAAATAACACTCGTCCTTTTTCCAGTGGTGTAATGCGATGATGCCGCATCATACCATAGCTCAAAATGGCAATGGTCCCTTATCCAGTGAGCCTTTGAGATAGCCTCACATCGCGGTGGGACCCAAAATTAGGATTTCAGTTTTTGAATTTAATTTTTTAAAGGGCAATCAGTCTTTTCCTCAGCCCCTAATTTGTTAATAACACTAAATTAATCCTATTCCAACCATTATATGCTCACTTTTTATCAACTTTCTCTCAAAGAAATCGTAGAACATCAAAACTTAATTCCCAAGAAATCCAAATTCCACCATTCTTTCTCCAAGGAAACTCAAAATTCAAGGTTTTCAATTCAAGATAATCAAGAATCCATCTCAAGAGCACAAATAGGAATCCAAAATCAAGTGTTCTCATCAATTACATCAATTAAGGTATGTGGGGTATTTCAACAAGGATAATCCTATCATCCTTGTGCCCAAAATTAGTTTTTGAAGATAATTTTTTTATGAATTTACATGAGTTTCAAATTAGGGTTCATACCCAATATTGTTATTTGCAAAATTATGAGGTTTCAAGTGACTTAGATGTTAAATTACATGTCTACTATTGTATTTTCATGCGTATTGCAGTAATTTCCATATTTAGACTTGAATTATCAATATTTTCATTACTTAGCATGACTTTTATGATGATTTGACATGAAATAGATGCATGGGTTACTAGCCATAGTTTGAATGTTGTTATTTCAAGAAGATTATGCTATTAAGCATCCTATGATTTGTTATATTCAGATTTTGAACAAAGATTTGATCTTTTGATCTCAGCTTAGATATGGAATCTACTTTGCAGATTTAGATATAGTTTACAGTAAATAAATTTACAAGAGGTTTTCACTGTAAACTCTTATATTATTTTTTAAAAGTGGATTTCCAAAACATGAGCATACAGATTAAAGGAAGTAGTACTTAGCACCGAGTTGGCTATGTTCACATACCTTAAAACACTACTAGACAACATAGGTTCTGATTACCAAATTATTCTCATTTCTATATGGATGACAGATACAGATATGATCACTTAGGTTAGGTTATACTCCTTGGCAAGAGTATGACACCTCTCCCCAACGAGAGTTTTTGCCATAAAGGAACTAGACGTTGGACACTATGATAGCTCACATAGTGTATGTCGGTTAGAAGAACCTCTCTAACAGTAAAGCCTTAC
This sequence comes from Capsicum annuum, assembly GCF_002878395.1. NCBI lineage: Eukaryota > Viridiplantae > Streptophyta > Magnoliopsida > Solanales > Solanaceae > Capsicum > Capsicum annuum. The sequence goes on from NC_061121.1 coordinate 112,613,361, forward strand.
CGAATAGTTTTAAAAGTATTTTCCTAATAGAAAAGATTCCATTATAATCATAACCGAACAACTTTCAAAAACTAAGTGTAAAGGCCCATGACTTCATTCAAATATTTTTTTTATATAAGTCATTAGCTACTAGAGTTCAGAGATAAAAATGAGTCCTTTCTACACTTAGATAACATGACATAAAGCTAGAATACTAATACGGCTTTTAGAAACTAAATATTATGACTCACTAGATCTATGCAACATGTTTTGCTATTCATGATTATGATTTTCAGATTTTCCAGCTTATGTGAGTCATCTACATTTAGCATGCATTCTTTTAGAAATTTATAATAATATTGAGATATTGATTTACTTGTGCATTTACCCCCATATACTCAGTACAATCCAGAAGTATTGATCCACAGATACCTCTATGTGGTACATTGTCTCATAATGTAGGTTCAGGTGCTTAGTTTCAGCAGCGTGAGTGATTTTGAGCATCTCCATCTATATTCCGACAGTTGGTGAGTCCTCATAGTTCAGGGACTTAGTCATTCAGTTTTTTTTCCAGCTTATTAGTATAAATGATTCAGTATTTTCAGACAGTTCGTGTCAGCTGCAGGTTTGTCCCAGTGACTCTCTAACATTAGTAGTAGAGGCTTGTCAGACTACTAGTTATGATTAAGATTTCCAGTATTGATTGATTAGACTTTCGAGTTTAGTATTTTCATATATTATATTCAAACAAATTCAATTTAGCTCATACAAAATTCTATGTTTTAAACATGATTTTATATTTATACTTCCCCATTATGAGTTTCAGATTTAGTAGAAGGCAGATAGGGTTGGATTAAGGCTGCTCGAAGTATTGAGCACCGTGTGACATCTCGGGACCCATTTTTGGGGTGTTACATCACCGTGACGCAGTGCTTATCATGATGCCCTACTATTTTCACTAAAATCACCATAGCTTCTCAACCAAGTATTATATTAAAGAGAAATTGGTTTCGTTGGAAAGCTGATTCAATTATCTACAATTTGGTGGCTCTAGAGCTGAAAAATTCGGCACGTATAAAGATTATTCATTTTTAAAGTTGTCCCTTGACATTCTAGGAGCTAAACTGAGCTAAGAAAAAGTATGGGGTATTACAGAGAGATATGTTAGGTCGAAGGTCTTTGTGCTTAGTCTTTCAAAAAAACCACAAAGATACAACCCATTATCTCTTTCGTGCACCTAACAAGTATGTCATTTATAATCACCAAAACCTCAATTAAACATCCCTATTTCTAGGAAAATTCCTATGATATGACTTACACTCCTTTACACTTATGTCTAAGATTGTAAAAGGTAGCAGACCACATACATAATTTTCCGCGATTGCTTTGTCCCCCTATAAACCTTGTTTCAAGGATGCTATGGGTACTCATATGTTCACCTTCATCTCTCTTTCAAGGATGATGCAGGGTTTTTTTAGAGTTTGGGGTTTTCACCCATCAAAATCATTTGGAGATTTGAGGTTTTCACCCATAAATTCTAAGTATTAAGCCCAAGCAATGGTAAAATCCACACTTAACAACTAAAATCATGCAAATGCACTAACAGCCATACACAATTACACTTTAGTTCAATATAATCCCAATACTAGATAAATTGGTTACTCATGAAATAAGAGGAAGAATTATACCAAGTAATTCATCTATGGCATCCATAATAATAGAAGGTAAAGATAATCTTCACTTCCACACTTCAATTTCACCAACTTTTCCTTGGAATAACAAGTACAACAATGGTGGAAATAGATTTTTCCCCAAATTCTAGGGTTTTAACAATGTTAAGTTTTTCAATCTACTCTATTGCATAATGTCCATAGGGAAAAGAATTTTGGGTCTTCTATAGTAATTTGAATCAATTTTCCCATTTGACAGAAATTCCCTTGTCTATTAATCCTGCTAGGCCGTAATTGCATAGCTCCTCCATAACTGTAGATACCACAACCATGGTCAGATCTACGCAGCCATGATTGAGTGACCTTCTTGATTGGCCACGATCACGGTCCTCAAACCATGCCTGCGGTAATTAAGGTTGTGTCTATTCCAAGTCTCCAGGTGCACTCCTTTGTTTTCATTTGACCCTTTCTTACCTCCAATCCACACCCTTTTTTATCTCATCAACTATATGCCTGCAAAATATGGATATTAGTGTAATTAATCATGATTATGTCTCCTTTATTCCTTCAAAACATGGTAGCGTTCACAAATGATGAGTGGAAATGAGTGGTAAATTCACCACTCGTTACCCTGATACATGTAGCCACATGAACTAGAGATGCCATAAGAGTTAAAAATTCCCATGTATCCTTAACTCTCCATGATACATATGTATAGTGCACCTAGAGGATTCCCTTGTACCTCATAAGTATCATATAAGGTTGCTATAACCTACCCCTCATGTCATAAAATATGAGTTTCCATTGTTCATCCATTGGACTCCCACCTTCATGATTAGCTTTCACACCCTGCCATTATTGCCCAATTTAAACCATTTTCCAACTAAACAATTATTCCATTATTATTAACCAAGTCTATTAGTAGTGGTATTGTCATATTGACTATAACTTGCAAGTATTTTCCTTAGCCAAACCTTTTAGTGGTCAAGGGATTCCCATGTGCCCATAGAATCTGTTATCCAATTAACTTGGGGGATTACATGTACCCCACAAGTATTTATTACCATATTAACTTGGGTGACTCCCTTGTACCCCACAAGTATGTTTATTAAGCCAAATCATTCCAAAACTATTTAAACCATTGATATTATTTAGGGTTCCATCACCAAGTTTAAACGATGCATAAGTTCCATCAGAAATACAATGGCATAGTGAAATCATTATCATAGTCATTTTATAAATATATTGGGGGCATAGTATTTTCAAAACCAAAGACAACTAAAAAGAAACCATTCCCATGCAATCAATTATCCAAAATCACCATTAATGTATATAAAAGCATAATTAAAACATGGGAAAACCATAACCAAGCATTTATAACCTAAACCCCTAAATCATATTTGAAAACCCAAATCATACAATATTAAAATCATGAAAACATTGTATAAAACCATGACTTTAGTTGGAACTAACAATGAGGGAAGATAACATGCCTTAAACCAAGATGATGATGGAAAGAAATCACCAATATAAGCCCTAATTTACTCCTTAAGATGAAACCCAAGTTTTCTTTGCCCAAGAACTCTAGAGAGGATTTAAGAGTGTTTTTAAGTATTTAAAAATAGAATAATAGGGAAAATAACCTCCCAAGTGAAATATAAGTTGTGGAACGTTATTAGGATAAATGGGTAAATATCCAAATTGCCCTCACTTAAACTACACTTAATTCTCGTCATAGGTACGGCTGGCCCTTATGAGTCGTACCCATTCTGTACAAGTGGTACCTACCTTTTATACCCTAGTATTTCTCTCTTGGACCCAGCACTATCCAAGGTATGACATACCCAAACCCAAGTTGTATCCAAGTGTACGACTAGTACCCATAAACTGTACCCCTGGCAGAATAACATTTTAGGAGGTAGGAATACTGCCCCTGTATGAGTCCTGGGTATGACTCGCACCCTAGATTATGACTCATGATGAGCCACTCATACTCAAATCCAACCTAAGTTACCAAATTCAATGCTAAGTGAACTAACCAAATAATATGTATCCACCGATATAACTCATACCACCCAAATCATACTCCTTCTAGAAACCAAAACAACACACCAACCAATACTGGTCAATATATGATTAGACCATACCACCCATACTCAAGTGTACGATTCATTCCCTTAAGTCGTATCTTCCTCAGAAACTAAAAATCATGGAAATTTTCTAAGGCTCAAAAACTAGGGTGTTTCACTATCTATCTATAGATATTTTTGATTTGATAAGATATACTGATGTTGATTATGCTGGATACTGGGTGGATAGAAAAAAAACCTCAGGAATGGCTCATTTTTGGGGTTTTTTTTAGTATCTTGGGGTTCTAAGAAGTAGAATTTAGTTGCTTTATCTACTACTGAAGCAGAGTATGTGGCTACAGCTTTTTATTGTGCCCAATTATTATGGATCAATTAGCAATTAAAAGATTTTGGGATTGTGTCAGACACTATCCCTATGATGTGTGACAGTACAATGTCTCTTAACATGGCTAAAAATCCAGTTTAACATAAGAGGACCAAGCATATTAATGTAAGGCATTATTTTCTAAAAGAAAATATTGAGAAGTGAGCTATCTGCATAAAGTTTTTCAAGACTAACGATTAGATAGAAAACATCTTTACTAAGGCTCTTCACAAGGAAGAATTTGTGAAAAATAGGTTGAGGCTGGGTTTGATAAAAATAACCTGACCTACTAGATGGATCAATTTTTCTCTACAAAATTGGCTATGATCAGGAGACAAGTATCCTTGATAAAGTATATGCTTGTTGGTCTAACTCAATACCATACCTTTGCAGGTATACACACATGAAAATAACTTTGGAAGAGAAGAGTTGAGATAGACATAAATTTAAGGGCTCACTTAAGAAACAAAGTGACTTGGTCCCATCTCTCAGGTTAGTATCTTGAATGTGCATTTTTTTGTTCTGTTAGAAAAAGTTGTGCCTTTTCTCTCTATGTCAGAAAATTGTCTTATGTTAAAAAATAAAGACGAGTCAACCCAAAATTGAAATTCGAAAGTTCATCCTTGTGCATATTTGTTCCCCTAATGCTTTTCAAGATCTGTAGTCTATTTTCTTTTAAAGGAGCACCTAATCTGAAATAGTCATGTCCTCAAACTTTAATATAGATAAAAACTGACCCTCAAACCTTCTTCAGAGCTCCAAGGGCACTTTATCCTTCAGATCCCTATTAGGACAATACATGACTGAACCTATCTTTACAACCACCTTCTTGGATGAACCTCAAATGAATGAAATCCCTAAGAAAATAGAGCCTTTTTATGAGCCAGTTTCAAAATTAGAGAATGGTAAAAAGGTCGATATTCTTTTTGAAGTTGTGTTGTCTGAAAATCTCCTTTCCTCTAAAGAATCAACCAAGTTAATTCATCCTATCCCTTCAAATCCAGACTCTTTGTTCACTTAACTCATTGATAAAGATCCCTGAAAACACATAATCTTTTTGATGGTGTAATAACAAGTGAGTATTGGGTTATGAAAAATCTTATTTTGCTATTAAATAATTCAAAAGAAAGACCATTTTGTCCTAAAAAGCAAGATGTTAGTATGAAAAAAAGAAGTGCTAGAGTGAAATTGAGAAGTCCTATTGAGAAGCAACCTGGTCCTAAAAAGAGAAATATGACGGGAAGGGAACCTATCATGCTTCTAAAAAAAGAAAATTGAAGGATGAAAGAAAACTTATGCCTAAGAAAGTTAGAAACAGGTTCTTGAGGAATAAAAAAGTACTGAATAGAAGGGTGTTTTTATTCAAGTATATTAACAAAATCAGGCATGATGGAATTAGTTGAGCTTGTTAAGTACCAAAGATGGCTCCATCTTACGGAAGGACCAATTCCTTGTCTTTGATAAGGTAGTCAGGGAATTCTACTCCACATTGGACTTTTTGAAGATAAACTGAAGATGACTATTGTGGTTCAAGAGAAGAAGCTAAATCTTGATGCCATACTACTTGGGAGAATTTTGGATGTACCCATCAGTGGTGTGAGGACTATCTCAAAACAACAACCCTCAAAAGAGATTATGGCGAATGCATGAAAGGTTAAAGTAAAATCTATATCATTAATAAATAGAAAATCACTCAAAGATGATTCTACCAAGATCATAAAAGAAGAACATTGCTTCAGCTACTGATTTGTATGTGATAGGGTGTCTTAGCAGTTTTGAGTTGATCAGTTTGCCTGGTTTAATGATGGATCACATACATAAAATTGTTCATGGGAAGAATAAAAGATATGGCTTGCCTTATGGATATTGGTTGAGTAGAGTATTTGATTATTTTGGAGTTGTATATAAAAATGGAACTCCTGGAACTGTGATACAACTATTAGTATAAAAACTCTAATTAAAACTAAGTGTGTGAAAAAAAAATCAGGAACCATCTCTCAAGGAGAGCTTAATAAAGAAATAGAGGAATTGAAGCTCAACACAGCTGCTAAGGATGTAAAGATTAGAAAATTTCAAATGACAATTCAACATTTTTCTAATGAGGATCTAAGTGTCTCTAAAGATCTTAGAACTGAGAATGATAAACTAAAGAAGAAAGTTTTAACTCTAACTGATGAAGTTCTTAGCTTGAATACAGAGATAAAATTGTTAACCAAGGAATTATTACACTGTCATGTTACAGAAAATAATAAGATGGCTCTATTTCTACAAACCCTTTTCCCAAGTCCTTCACCTATTTAAATTTCTTGATTCTTGTGGCTTTTTCTATGGAACAAAAAATTTAAATCTTTCACTACAATGATACTTAACTTCTAATATGAATGAATCTTTGTTTATGTTTTTCATTTATCACTTATTTACCTTAAAAGTTGTTCTTCATGTTAGTATTGCCCTAGTGGCTATGAGTTTACTAACTTGTATTTATTTTACTCATGGTTTACTATTCTAACTTTTCAATGATGCTAAACAAGGGAATACTAAATTCATGTAGTAGAGACCAGGTAATAGGTGTAGGTACATGTATTGAATGATGTGTTGAAGTGCATTTATATTCACAGGGGGAAACATGTTAGTATAGTGATAGGGAGAAGCATGCATGGAAGAATAAGTAGCATGTTGGTATATTTATAAGGGGCAACGTATTGCATAGCTATAGGGGGAACATTTATTGACAGCATGTTGATCACTCTGGGTGGATGAAGTTTGATGCTCCAAAATTTGTGGTTTGTCATCATCAAAAAGTAGGAAAATTTCTATATCTTATTTTGATGATGATCAACTAAAAATAAAAGACCAGGTCCCTGGGTCTTCATGAGAACATACAGCTATTACATGTTTGCGCAATTTTGTCTGTTAGTGTAACAAACTACATAGGTAAGCTGTGTACCAATCCGGACACCTGGCCCAATCAAAATTCTACCCTAATCATTATTCTGCTACAAATTGAAAATAATGCTTCTCTATTCTACAATTTTTGCAATTTGGCTATTGAAGAAGAAAAATGGCAAAAATTCAATATTGCTCATGTTCCAAGTTTTTGTATGCTGAAAGAGTAATTGTTCTTGAGTCAAGTCTTGGTTTGTAATTGAATTACTTGTTTTATAAGAGTAATACTTTTCTTATGTCTTTAGAGTGCTTAGGTAGAGTTACCTGAGTTGATATTGGTTAGAATTAATTAATATTGAGAAGAGATCTTGAACAAAGTTGTCAAGGAGAGTTTGTAATAAAGTTGTTACAAATTAGTAGAGCTTATATTTATGTTCCAATAGAGTTTGCAATTATGAGTTTCATTATAGTGGATTCTTAAGTGCTTGCGAGGGTAAGCTGTGGCTTTTGCTCTCTTGAGTAAGGAGGTTTTCACATTAAATCGTTGTGTTTTTTACATTCCTGTAAAGTTTATTTCCTTCCTTCTTTACTACGTTATTGACTGTATGGGACTCTAAGGGACCTGGTCCCTTATAAAGTGGTGCACCCCCTACATTTCATCAGATGTTCCTATCTGGGTATTGCTAAATTCACTTGGATCTTGTCGATTAAACATCAAAATTAAGTGGGTTTATGTAGATCTCGTTGTTATTAACTGGGTTAAGCTAAATCTGGAGTTTTCAAACTTTGATTTGAGTTTGGGAATTAAAGCTGGAATATGGGCTTTTCTTGTTGATCCAAAAAGAGAGTTCGTGATATTGGATTTTTTTTATTTATTGAATTAAATTTTGAATTAATGATTCATTGAAGGGCTAACAGAATTGGAAACGTAAAGAACAGCTGCTCCGCCATTGATTCAAACCTCAAATAAAAAATAAAAAGAATTGATTTCAACTCTGAATGTTATTTTGTGATTGGAAACTGTTAAGTGGTGATTTTGAACCTAGAAATTTTCCATAATCAATTGAATGTAAAAAAAATTTGAGCCTTTGATCTGTTGATCACCAACGATAATATTAGAGGAACCAAAAATAGAGATTTCAAAATTAATTGTTGAATATTTTGAAGTGAGAACTACAGATCTTAGTCTTATGATGAGCAGAGAATTCATAGAGTCAGTGAGGTTCCCTATTAGAGATTAATCTAATTTGTACTTATTTATTTTAAAAATCCAATATTGATACATGTTTATACACCATTTATACAATATTAAGACATATAGATCCTATAATTATTTATATATGTAACGCCCCGATTCCCATGAATCGGAATGCCACACGGTGCTCGTGACCCCGAGGGACCACAAACTAACCCTTCAATGATATCCGTATCTATTCACTGCAAATATAATACGATAAATGCGGAAATTGGCTAAATCTAGCCATAAGGTTCAAACATCTAAATATACAGTACTGAAAACTATATATCAATACTTCTATCTGAAAAGCCTCTACACTGTCTGAACTGTGGAGTTGAAGGGACAATTCCCCAACTAAATCCATCTACTAAAATCATCAAAACACTAAAATAGAATATCCTCGGATGATGAGGACTCACTGCTGCACCCATTGCAACAAGATCTGACAGCTAAATATACTCTGAATCTCGCTCTACTGAACCTATGGTGGGGAAAACACCATAGCGCGAATACGTCAGTACAAAAAATGTACCGAGTATGTAAGGATAGGGTAAGGTGAAATATAAGGCTTATGCATAAACATAACAATCTGAATAATATGTATTCGCTGGAATAAACATATATAGAAACTCTGTAGTTACCAATTTTGAAACATGTCTGATCAACAATACACCCATGGATGCATAAAGTACAACTGAAATTATCATGACACTGAATGTTACATTTTGAACACTCACCCAAAAATAATAATACTGACAATAAGTTACTGAGTATCTGAAGCTACTAGAGCTGACATCTGTACTTATCCATACTGAGAAATCGAATAACTGATATTACTGATATTTGATATTCAAATTCACCAACTCTGGAACATTGAACAACTGAATTTGAGATCAACCCTCATCTAGTAGGAAGTCTCTATACTCAATGATAATAATAATGGGTAAATAAGTTCGAGAACAAACCTCATCTCGCAGAAAGTCTCTCTACTCAATGATAATGATAGCAATACTGGGAGGCCTGTATCTGACAGCCTCAAATTCTGCACATTAACTGAGTTTTTTTCTGAGACTATTACTGAAACTGTGGGAGTGATCATTTAACTGACATGCCCCACTTACCACAAGTGAGATCCAACCTGTACCCCAGTTGGAAGGGTGTTAATACCGTGCCACCAGTAAAGATAACTGCATAGAACCCTCTACTATTAGGACCTCAAACGAGAATGGTGGGACCCTCTACTCCCAGGAAAACCACCTCATCTAACCCTCTACTCGCAGGATAGATGTCTCAACCTATGCTGGTGACGTAGTTCTGGAGCATAAGGATTGCTACCAGGAATCAAACCCTCTACTCACAGGAATGTTCCCATCCTTAGCTCGCTCGGTGCTGAATCCTACTCCCAACTGAAAGACACTTAACCGATTCTTAACTATACTCAACTGAACTGAATCTGTTCTCACATTATGATACTTTATCAATATGACAGAGTTTGCTTGATTTCGTTCTCTGACGGAGTATTTCTAAATACCACTTACTTTTAAGATAAGCTTACTATCTCACAAAATGTACAGGGGTCTATAACGGAGTGAATTGATATGTAAGATTTCAGAGCTTCATGGCCCGAGTATTCGATAAAGAATGATTTTCAAGATTACTGAGTTTTCCCCAAGTTTTTAAACTAACCGGGAGTTTATTGCTCATCGCTCGATTGAGATTACCGTGAAATTGACTCGGCTCTAGACCAGCAGACTATTTCGAGCATACATATCCCCAGCACACAATAGCATAAAGTAACACAAGATAGATATCTCAAGTCCAATAAGGACCCGAGACCAACCCCAATACCCAAGTAGCAAACCACCATACACCCCATTTTGAATAAATTTCGAACATATAACAAGATAAGAAAATTTAATTTTGAAGACATTATATTAGTCTATAACCAAAACCAATCAAATCAAACAAAATCATACCAAACCATCCCATGTCCACAGTAGTCCAAACAAAGCCTCTACCAAATAAGTACAAATGAAATATCAGGACATCCCCTCGACTCTTACAATGACAAACATAATGAGAATTTAAATATGAACTCTTCATATTTAAATTATGGGAAGAAACTGGTGAAATGACTAAGTCTTCCAGAGGAATGGAAGCTCACCGCTTCACCATCGAAAACCAATGAACCAAGATAATCCAACTAACTCTGTACAGAAAAAAAGTAGAAATCGCTCTGACACCTATATCACATGGGGATGCAACGTTCGAAGATGGTTAAGGGGGTGAACACTAGCATGTACTAAGGGATAAGGAAAAAGTAATGTTATCAATTAAAAACCAAGTCAAACCAGTGCACATAACCATGTGAAATTATATATATATATGTGTGTGTGTGTGTGTGTTTATGTATGTATATATATATATCTCATGTTGGGATAGAGAACGAGGCTTAAAATGTTTTTCAAAAACCTTAACTTGGATTGTGTAGCTCAACCTTTATATAATAGAACCTATGGGCTATATTGTCCCCAGTGCGTGTAGCCATACGAATTAGAAGATCATCTCATATATATGCACACGAGGGACTCGAACCCTCCAATATATACCGAAATAACTTAAGCACCCGATCATATAATATTTTATGGGGAACTCAAACCTCCCTAATCACGAATTAATAATAAAAAGGGGGACTCAAACCTCCCTGGTCACTTTGACGCCCGCATCGGCAAACACGATTTCTAGATCAATCACTCAAACCTCTACTTTCATGACTTAGCTACACAACCTTTATTGAAGCCTAGTTAAAACAAGTGTTACACGTTCCATTCATTTAACCACAATCCACATTAAGGAAAACATTATTGGTATCGTCATACCAACTACACTTGCAAGGTAACACATCATACTAAAATAATTTTTATAAATTGGAGAGAACAACTCCCTTCGTTCATTAATACACATTGGGGAACACCAAATCTTTTTGTTCATTAAATCATACCATTATATTACAAATACCTTTTTTAAATCATGCAACAATTCAATTTCATAAATACCCATAATTCTCATAACAAAAACCAATTTCACATTTTGGGGTGGGGACATAACCATTTCAAAAGTCACAAATTTGGAAAAATCACAATTCCCTAGTTCATTTACCATCCCCATGAACCTTCAAGTTCAAAACCACATTTAAGGCATCAAAATCATATTTGAACCATGAGAAATATTGTTCAATTCATAAGCATTCAAAAACCTCAACCCATGTTTCAAAACCATCATAATAATTTTATGAACAATACTTTAAAACACATGATTTTAAATAATTAAAAATGAGGGAAGAGTAACATGCCTTAATCACCAAGAAGTACAGAGAGAAATCACCCTTGAAGCTCCAAATTATTAGGTTGATGAAAACCCTAAGTGTTCTTGACCTTGAGGATTTGGGTGTTCTGAGAGGTTAATTGATATGTTTCTGATAGCTAATGATGCCCTAAGGAAGTTATAAGATGTGGGTTTTAAGTTGTACAAGAGGGGAAACATCCAGAATGCCATCAACTTAAGAGCTGGAAAAAAGTCATCATTGGTTATGAGTCAACCACTTGACTCGTACCCACACCTTACGACTCATGACCGCGAGACGTTACCAAGACAGTGACTAGGACCCCATACACTTCCCACCTTATGACTCCACCAACACAGTCATAAGGAGATCTTAATACTTGTAAGGTCTAGTCGTGTGCAACATAGAACCTATTGGAATTTGAACACTAGACATCCTTTGATTTGAGCCTACGACTCATAACATATCCTCACTTCTCATAGTGAGTCACTCATACTCAGAGAAGAACTTTGCCCCTAAGTTTTTGATTTAGTTACGACCCGAGTTCTACGACCAGTAGCCACTGCTCATGACTCGTCAACATGAGTTATGCCCAAGGCAGTGTGCCCATGGCTCAAGAATTTTCAAGGGCAAGATATGTGGGGCGTTACAAGATCTGTAGGTGTCATACGCTAAGAGGGATAAAAATTATCTAGTACCCAACTTTAGTTTATACAAAAGTCTCTTCTTGATCTAAAGCCATACCCAAAATCTCATTCAAAAAAACTTCTAGAAATTCGCATACCATTGGAACTAATGTTATAAGAGATACTACATATTTATTTTCTCAAAAATCAAATAAAATACCCTACACCCATTCTTTACTAACTTTTGGGAACGAATAGCGGACACAACAAATACAGGATTAGGCTTCAAAGTAACCTCCCACTTAAATTTTGTCTTTCAGGCATTGCTCTAGTGACTGTCTTGGCATAATAATCAATAATAGCATTATAAGAAAACAACCAACTTATCCCTAAAATAATATCAAATTCTCCATGCCTAGAATGACTAAGTCTTCCAAGGTATTTATACCATAAAACATCATAAATCATACACGGTATACCTAATCAACAGACACAAACACACCAATCGGTGTACATACATGCATAGAAGTATCAAGATATTTACAAACTATGTCTCTACCGATAGCAAATGTCACAGGTACTAAAGAGAAGGTTGAACCAGAATCAATCAATATAAAAGCCATATGATTACAAATAAGAATCGTACCAATGATCACAGTATCAAAAATTTCCATGCTAAGATGAGCTAGAACTACCAATAGACATGCTATCACCACCCTAACTGTCACCTCTATTGCCCTAAGAGTCATTCCTACCAATTTGTCCTCCACCTTGATTGACCTGATTACCACCTATAGCTTAGCTATTATGTCCACCCTATAGATGACCCCTACTATTTTCTCTACCACCATGACCTGTACGAAATAGTGCAGTAGAAGTTGGCTGATGTGTCAACTAACTCGTAGACAAAAAATTATGATAATATCTTCTAATATGGCCTAAACCCATACACTTAAAACATTTGGGTCCCAGGCTCTGAGAAAAGAATGGAGGTATGTAGTTGTCAACAAAGAAAGGCTAATAAATGGCTCTACATAGGCCCCCTGGAAACACTAACATAGCTAAATTATACGGTCAAGCAGAATCATGACCCTTTGAGAAAGTACTACTAAACTAACCTGAGGACCAAGTTTTTTCTTATACTTGTACCTCTCCCTATTTTTCAAGCGATTTAGCCTTCTTAGAAAATTCAACACCATTCTAAAAAGACTTACCAGACATAGCAATAGATAAAGTAGCCAACTGATTCCTAGATTTAGACCTTTTATAAAGTACCTAATCTGCTCCTCCTTTTAGGTGATCAATTGTTGTGCACAATGGTACAAGGTATTAAACTTGGCCTCATAGGCTTCCAAAGATATGTCACCCAACCTCATCCTCAAAAAATCATCTTTTATTTTTATTGAAATAAGTATCGAGAACATACTTATCCAAGAACATATTCTAAAACTATGCCCAAGTGAGTGGAGGTGAACAAGCATGTAGTTCACAAATAACCTTTACTATTGCTTGGCTACGTTCTGCATATGAAAACAAAAAACTCCACTCTATATCTCTAAACTATACCCATCTTGTGTAGACATTCATAACAATCTATCAAGCATTAAAAATTATTCTTAGATTCTGTACCTTTGAACACCGGGGGCTTTATTTTTATAAACTTATGAAAAAGTCCATGCTCATTATCAATAATTCCAAGATGAATACTTGTTGATGATATACCTCTATTTTAGAGTCAGCGTCCATCCTTGATGCACAACAACAATATGTTGCAAGGCTATGGGTAAAATAGTTGGACAATTGGAGCATAACCAGTGCTTACTAAGCTACCCAATAATCCAAACACTTGTTGAATCACCTCAGCGTGCAAAGGCATCGAGCCTACCATATTTAGTATTGGTACCATATTATCTAGAGCATCCATCTTCTCTTTCTTAACTACCTTCTCTTATTTTATAGCATGGCCTGAGGTAGCCTATTATAGAGGTTGGGGCTGTGATCTCTCTCTTATCAATTTTCCAACTATCGGGTTTCACCCCCAATAGGTATTTTCTTTCTTTCCTTTCTTCTATCTCTAGTTCTAACTTAAGGCTTTCCCCAAACTACACCCGTAGCGATTGGTGTAAGGGTGTTGCTAGTGATGTTATGGGTCTGTCTTATGTTGCTTTAATAGAAAGCATATTCACCATCCGTGAACAATAGTGAATGGATTAGATATCAATTTGGATCGAAATATACCAATTAGAATTAAGTCATAGCACGAAATAAAAAAAAGAAAGAAATCTATTTCTATATTTCTATAGACTCTCAAAGGAAAGTACAGACATCTCCATACCATTCTGTAGGATTCTACTAGAAATGTTATTGTACAATAAGATATAAAAATTCAACGCTCTGATACTATCCTTGTCATGATACAAATAGTCATGATTGGCTCCTATCCTAGCCTATGGTAGAAGAAGCATACTAGTCTCACCCTTACTCACTAAAGTGTTACTCTCACATTTATATTATATTAATTCCTATGTATTAAATAAGTTCTAAAAGGTGCTCATTTAAATTAAAGTAACTGTCAAAGAGACATCATCATCCATAAAGTGAATATTATGGGAACCTCCATGTATTACACATTTTCGGGACCTAAAGTCATCGTACAAGAACATAAAAATAACTAAGTTTGAAATAACGAGAATATTCCAAAAAAATTAATAAAAAGGAATCCTTTTAGTCCCAAAACAAGGGACATCATCATCATAAAAATATTTGAAAGTTTTGTGGAAATGGTGCTCACCCTAAGAATTGTATTTAAACTGCTATCAAGAGCCAAGGTCGTATGTTAGCCGCTAAAAATACTATACACTCAACAAAAAGATGAGCACATGTAGCATCAGTATATCAACAAGTAATGGTAAGAATCATAGACTAACTAACTCAACAATGTAAAAGTAAAGCAAGTCAAATAAGTATATGAGAGATCATAACAAAACTGATAACCAATGATATCAAGCAACAAAAAACATCATGTATCATCATGTAAATATAACTCACAAGTTTACTTTCACAGACTTTCATACTTAGTCATTTTCATCAACAACTCATCATCATTTATAATCATCATAACAACACTTAATGCATATATATGAGTATAGGTATGCAAGATATCTGCATCATATATTACTCTTCTCAAGACCTCATCATCAACATCATCCATTATCACAATGTATCATATTCGTACCGGCTTGATATTCATCCCATAATCTCAATATATCATCATAATGAAAATAAAATATAATGCATTAATTTAATCACAAATCATTTTAGAAGATAGTGATAGATGTCAAATTCATGAACACGGACAAATTCAGAAAGTCAAAGTGCTACAACAAAATCATAGCCTACCTCAATTTCTTTTCTCAAAGTGACCTTTAACCCATACTTTTGCATGTTCAATCTCGTTTTGAATCTATAACAAAAATAATATACACTCATTCCAATAATTCATCCCCTTTTAACTATTAGGAATTGAAAATTACTGATTTTAGCATAAACTCATCCTATTTTATCATCTTAGAATTTTGTGTCTCTTAACCTTATGGATTTTACTTCAATTAGAATAAGAAAATCATGATTCTAGTCTTGTTAGTGTTTTCTGATACCCTAGGGCCATTATGTGTTGAAGTAATACACATTCTCTCCACTTTTCATTAATTTTAATCAACTAGGATTAAACTATAATTTTTACCATTAGTCCATTTCTAGTATTTTTTAGATTAAAAAATATAATTTCAAGAGTGGAATGTAATTTAATTACTCACAAAGATGAAACTTTTAAAAAAATCCTCTGAAAATTGCCTTTTCTAAAGCTCTATTGCGTTCTTCAAAAAAGTGAGAAGTGAAAGTACTTTTTGGCTTTTAAAATATTAATTTACTGCACGATAACACTGCATTAGATTATTACCCATGCAATAGTTAAAGCTCTATTGTAGTAGTTCACGCCTTTTTTATGGAGGTCGTCGTTGCAGTTCTTGCTATTCCTGAAATGATTACTTTTTCTACTATAGTGGTTTTAGAAAAAATGTGGGAACTCTCTTAATTTATGCTCAATTTACAACACATACCACAAATCATAGCATCGCGAACCAACTCCTCCACGATAAACGTTGTAACTAGAGTTCAAGAACTTTGTTTCAGGTGTCGAAAGGTTCTTCATCCTTCTATACTCATTAGTTATTTAATTGTACATCAAAACCCACTATTACAAATCACATTTCTATCATATTCCATTCAACTACTACATCCTCAAAAATAAGCTAATCCTAGACAAGCCTTGAATTTTTCAAAAATTAACCAAAGGGAGTCTAGAATCAAATATTACTTTTTATTTCAGTGTAATGATAATTTGAGTTGTTACAAGTGGAAAAGTTTAGGAGAAGTTTTGTCTTTTCTCTAACTATTATAATAGTTAAAAAAATATAATTTATTTGATGATAATGAATTTGAAATTGATCTGACCAAATTAATGAACTTGCCTGTAAATAATGGATCGTAAGGAACATCAAATAATGTGGTGCAATGGATGGGGTTTCTTCTCACTTTATGAAAAGTCTTGATTTTGAGTCCTGAATATGAAAAAATTCTTAGTAGGAAGTGTTACCTTTGAATGAGAACCACCTATACGAATCTAAATTAGTCTAATTTCAATGTGGGTATTGTACATCGAATGAGAACTAAAAAGGAAAGGATTATAAGGAATCCTTGTGGGCTAAGTTTAATCTCAGACAATATCCATTTGACTATTTTTTATGTCGAATTTTGTGGACTGTAAGTATAAGAACTATACTTAGGTACAATTAAAATCTTATTGTTTGCCTTTTTCATTTTTCAATGTAAATTAACTTTTCTCTTCTTTGTTTTATTACTTTTGATCTTAGATTCGGATATATTAAATGAATTTTATCTTTTATATTCCATACAAGTATGCATCTTAAAAGATTGTTGAAATTGGAATGTCAATTATAAGATAGAGATCGAAATAATCTTAAAAAGAATGAGTAAGATATGAAGTACTAATTACCAAGGCAAAGATCTACAAAACCTTTTTCGTTTTTCCAAATGTAACAACAATGACATATAAGTGTTTTTGGGAAGGATGATGTGAAAATGGTCCTTATGCCTATTTTTTGATAATAGAGATATTATTTTAAAAACCAAAATATATTTCATCATATTTATCCTCTTCATCTGTACGTTTATGCAGTATATAAGTTGAAGTATACGTATTTAGGAATTCTTAGGCATAGATTTTTTATCCTTTTGTACTTGGTTCTCAAAGTTCATGAGAAAAGGTATAATTTCAATGCTAAAAGGTAGGTTGTTTTATAGTGTAATGTTAGTTGTATTGGTATTTTTGTTTCACTATTAGCTACGTTCTAGAATGTTTGATGTTTTGGTGGAGTTTTTCAAATATATTTTTGTACAGATCCATAAAATAAATAACAACATGAAGTAATGTTGGAAAGATACACTTTAAATTATATCATCACTATTATCTTCTTACGGTTAAATATTCTCAGAAATAATAAATAAAAAACTTCCAGCTTCTCAAGCAAATGCATAAGATGTTTGAAAAATTTTTGTGAAAAGAGAATATATATATTGAATGTCAGAAAAATTATCATGATTGTTATGTTTATAAAATAGGACATGAATGTTGGCTATTTATTTTTCACAACGATTTTTAGATATCTTTTTATTTAATATTTTTATCATATTCTATCCATATTTAATAAAAGAAACAAAATTATCATAGAATACAATTGTGCTTGATAAAAGTAGGATGATTTATTATTATTTGACTCAAATCCTATGTATTTCAAGTTTCTAGGCTAATTGAAGACAATTGCCGTTATCAATTTCTCTTTTGTTGCACTTTTGTCATCTGATGGTAATTTTTTTGTTGTAGTGCCTTAATGTAGAAATTGAAATGCATGGAAATCCCACTTATCATAATAATAGGAGTTTTTAAATTCAAAGTTAATTTTATAAGTGCTTATGATAATGTTACTAAAAATAAGGAATTAGAGGTTTATATATAAATTAAAAACACAGGTTCATAAATCAATTTTAAGGTCTACTTTTGTGAAATTTTGTTTTCACAAAATATTCCTAAGAGACAACTGCATTTACAAATTATACTCTGCCAAATATAGGACTTAAGAAGTTATAAAATTTAAAATACAAGTTCTAAAACACAAATTAGTTTCAGATAATTTTTTTTCTGGGGTGAAATCATATTTTCACAAAATACTATTAGGTTGATAAGTGTCAACATAAAAAGAATTAATTTTATAAAAAAGAAAATTTTCATTCAAATATTAAAAAAAGGATAATTAAAATGAAAAAATATAGATGAATTTGCACATTAGCTATCCCTATATAAACTGCACATTAAAAAAAATAAAAAATAGAAAGAAATAAAATTTTTTCTAACAAGCATATTAACTACCCACGTCCATTCCGAAATGAAAAATGAGTTTGGTTTAGTATATTATCTTTAGTTACTTGCCTACAAGTAATTATTATTTTAACTAAAAATTACACAAATACACAACTTATGTTTTCAATATTACAAAATATCCCAACTCCCTAAACATATTATAAAAATCACAACATATACACAGAATGCTATGTATATGTCGGCTATGTTATGTATATTAATAGGGAGAGAGAGTAAAGTAATTAAGAAAGTGGGAGAGAGTGTAATTACATCTAAAAGGGTTGGTATTTATGTTATTTATACTTATTTTAATGATGTACTGTTTATACTTTTTACAACTTGTGGGGTTATTAATGTCTATAAGAAACACACAATTTAAAGAGTCCAAATTGCATGTCCAAATTAAACTGCCACTTCATCTCAAATAATTTCATATCTTGATTGAAAATCAATATTTCAATCTTTAGATTTAAAAAAATCCTAAAAAATGAAGGACAATAGTGTTGATTGATGTTGTAGCGAATGATGATGAACATACAAAAATTGAACAACATTTCTTCCATAAGTTTGATAACATAGTCTTATAATTAAATAGAGAATAAGATCATTGTGGAAGAGGGAGATGTGAAAGTTTAAGAGCAAGAATTGAAACGAGCAAGCCTAAAATACCAATTAGAATAATTCTATTATTCAACATCAAATCTTGAAAAAAAATACATTCTACTAGGAGTATTCATATCTTCTTATTCAACAATTTGGATGAATTTTTTCTCTTATGGTGTATAGAATGGGTTTGAATTTCATAAGTAAAAAAATAATTAAAAAAAATTATATTATGATCAAGTAAATAAGATGTACTTTTTTTATGATTTATTTCTTTAAAATTTCCGCGCAACACGCAGGTAGAAGACTAGTTTTTTGATAATAGAGATATTATTTTAAAAACCAAAATATATTTCATCATATTTATCTTCATCTGTACGTTTATGTAGTATATAAATTGAAGTATACGTATTTAGGAATTCTTAGGCATAGATTTTTTCTCCTTATATCCTAATTTGTTCTTAAGTTGCAATTTTTTTTTATAACTTAATTGATGTCTTTTAAGATCCACATAATGCACGGGCAAATATATATATATATATATATTGTAAGAACTCTTAAAATTTTGATCATTTAATTTTTGACTCTTCCGTGTGTGTAATGTAGATTTTTGACTTGAAATATAATTAAGGAATGTATATTGGAAAAGTTTTAGATTTTTCAGAAAGGATTCAGGGTCATTTTGGGACTCCGAGGCAGTAAGCCTCTGTGATATTGGCATGGCACGGAGGCTAACCTCCACGATATTGGTTTGCCACACCGCTATTTAAAATTTATCCAGTTCTTATTTTTTACATTTGGGGTGATGGGATTTTGGTCCTTTTACCCCTTGTACGACCGTTAAAAATAACATACACTCTTATCCCATCAATTTTAAAAATCAATAACCATTCTCTTCCTCTTTAACACTTAAACCACGAAACTCCAAGGGTTTCACAAGGGATTCACCATTCAAGCTCTGAACTTCAAATTGTTTTCAATTCCTTGTAGATTGCAGACATGTTTCTCTTTTCCTAACTTTAGTTTTACATTATGGCATTAATCAAATGAATTTTCATGTGATTTAATTATGGGTTTTGGAATTGGGTTGAGGTATTTTGGTTGTTAATGATTTAATTACTTGTCCTATGTTCTAAATTAATTATTCATGCTTTAAATTGATGTTTTTGAGACTAAATTGGTGTATGGTGTAAATGGTTGGAAATAGGGACATAGGTTTCCTCAAGTTGATGGAATTTGGCATGATTATTGCATTAACCTCAATCTACTTTGTAAACTTGATTTTGAATATGCAAAATTTCAAGGTTTAACTTGTTTTGAACCTAATGCATTGCATTAAAGGATAAAGGAATGAAAAATGGTGTTAGATGGCCTTGGTGGCTTCGGTTTTGGATTATAAATAAAATTGGGAGTCTAATTTTATTATGTGGATTTGGTTTGGCATAATTAATTTAGCTTGCAAGTATATTGGTATGATGATACCAAGTGATAAATGTCTTAATGAATGACTCCTAGTTTAATGATTGATTTATGTATAAATTATTTTAATTTGGGCTTAAAGAAAATTTTGTAGCTCACCGTGAAGGTGTAAGTCTTGGGGGGACGAACACTAATAGCCATATTTTTCAGCTTTGGGGGTCAATATGACCATGTGCTTAGTGCACACTTGATATATATAAATATATATATATATATATATATATATATATATATTAGGATGGCTATTTCCTTGGCGGCTTTAGTTTTTCCTCAATTTTTCCTTGGTTCATGAGGCTAACACGCACTAGGGGCCTTCCAGCAAGGGGAGTTGGATCCATATAGCCCATTGTTGCCTTTAGGATGGATCTACCTATACAGTTCAAGTTAAATCTTTAAACTCTCATGTTTATGACCTTGTCCCCATCTCGGCATCCTAGATATATGTATATGAATGTGGTACATATGGTTTATGACTGGATTTTAGTAATTGCATTATTTTTTCTTATTTTCTGAGTTACATGTTAAAGCTTATACCATTGACCGTCCCTGGGTGCTACATCATTTTATTATGTAGGGTCCAAAGGATTTTATATTGCTCCAGTGCAATATTAGGTAGTTGAGCTCGTCTGTTGAGTTGCGGTGAAATGGTGAGCCTCTATCCTTTTGAAGGCCTTGTCATTTCATTATTCTTTCTTTATGGTCATACTACTTTTGGATTCTTTTTGGTCATAGTTGAGGGCATCTCTTGACATGGATGTTATTTTAGTTTTAGAGGATTTCCTGGATAAGTGTAGTGGATTGCTATTTGAATTCTTTGAATCATTATTTGATTCATCTAATCCTATTACTACTATCATTATTTTTATTAGCTTTTAATTTTTTTATGATTAGTTTGCTCTTGAGGTTAGGATAAGAAGGTGGTCTTCGGTCCACGGTGAGATTGACATACCTGTCATGACTAGGCCTTTGTTTGGATCATGACAAGCTTGGTATTAGAGCATGGTTTAGGGTGGTGTCCATAAAGTCATGTCGATTAGAGTCCTTTTTATAGATATGTAGCATGCCACACTTATAAGTAGGAGGCTACAAGGTATTTAGGAATATTTTCTTTTCTTGTGTTCTATTTTGGGCTATAGAGTCTAGTGTTATGAAACTTCTTTAACTCCTAGCTTCCTTACATTTAGATTATACCTCCCTGAAGATCTTATGTTCTTAGAAACTCTGCTAGAACATCTGCTCACCTGAGGAGAATGCAGAGTGGACTCACCCTATTTATAGAGTGCAGAGTTGGTCTAAGGTCCCTGCTACTGATTGTACCACTCCATATGGTGTTCCACCGGTTCCTTCTAATCCTCTTCGGTCTTCTCAGAATGGTGACACTTATGTTCAGGAGCCTTAAGGAGATATCTCTAATACGGAGTTTTATGCTTACTTGATTAGTGGCATCATAGTCTCGTTAGACTGAATGTATTGGTTTTGTTTCTCATTAATCTGAGGTCACCTAGGTTAGAAAGTTTATAAATTGAATCCCTTAATGTTTATAGGCTCTAGGGTTAAGAAAGATCCATAGGGGTTTTTGATGAGATGTAGAAAATTTTTAGGGTGATGCATGCTACTGATTTAAAGGGTGTGGAGTTTGTTGCCTGTCAGTTGAAATATTTTTTTTATCTGTGGTATAAGGAATAGGAAGCAATGAGGGTTAATGATACTAAAAAGGCAACATCGGATAACTTTTTAAGTATTGGTCATTTCTTTTCTCAGGATTTGAGAAAAGCCAAAGTTGAGGATTATGTTAATCTAAAGTAGGGTAAGATGAGTGTCAAGGAGTATGCTCTGAAGTTAGTAGTTGGCTCGTTATGCTCCAGAGTTGGTGTCTAATATGAGGTCCTGAATGAGAAAGTTTGTTTCTGGTTTGTCCTGTGATTTAGTACTATAATATAAGTATGTTATGTTGAATAATGATATGGACATCACCAAGCTGGTGCTTTATTTTTAGCAGGTTAAGGATGAGAAAAAGAAGCAGAAAGAGATGGGAGAGAGGTAAAATAATAAGTTTAGATATTCAGAGTATCGTCAGGTTAGTAGAACAGTGGGACAAATAGTACATAGTGGACTAAGAATAAGCATTAGGGAAATTCATATTCAGCTACCAGTGCTTCTTATCCTAAGCCTTCAGGTAACCGTTACTTCTAGACTAGCAGTGGTCCTAAGGTACAAAGTGCCTAGTCTCAGGATAGTGGATATCAGTCAGCCCACCTCATCCTCTTTGCCATTTTTATGGGCAACTTCACCATAGTTATTATAAGGAGGGGAAAAATAGGTGTTATAATTATGGTTAGCTTTGTCATATACAACGAGATTGTCCTTCATCCAGGGTTTTCACCAGAGCTAATAAAGTTCTAATCACCACTCATTCGACTTTTGCCCCTAAGGGCACTACTTCTATTATCGGCACTGGTGGGATCGTCTCTATGCACTTGCTACTCATGAGTAATCTGAGGCATCCCAAGATGTTATTACTGGTATGTTACAAATCTTTTCCCTTGATGTTATTTGTTGGCTTGATCTGGGTTCTACCCTTTCTTATGTGATCCCTTATGTTGCTGTGCATTTTAGTTTTTGTCCTAAAAATATTTTTGACCCCTTTTCTATTTCTACTTGGTGGGTGATTCTATAGTTTCTAGAAAAATCTATATAGTTTGTGTGGTGTCCATTTTTCATAGGGAGATATTGGTGTATTTGATAGAGCTTAATGTTGTGGATGTTATTATTAGCTTCATTTGTGCTATGCTTCTCTAGATTATAGAACCCGAATAATTAGTTTTCACTTTATTAATGATCTAGATTAGAATGGGAGGAGAGTTCCTTAGTATCAAAAGAGAGGTTTCTTTCTTATCTTAGAGCTTTGAAATTGATTTCAGGTGTCTGTATTATCTAGTTTGAGTTAAGGATTCTGACTCTAAAAGTCCCTTTTTGCAATCTATCCCTGTGGTTAATGAATTTCCGAAAGTATTCCCTGATAACCTTCTTAGAATTCCTCCTGATAGGGAAATTGAATTTCGGATTGATCTTCTACTAGATACTTATCCTATTTACATTCCTCCTTATAGAATGGCCCCGATAGAATTAATGGAGCTAAAGTAGTAATGGAAAGATCTTCTTGATAAGGGCTTTATTCATTCTATTGTTTGTCCGTGGGGGTGCTCCTGTGCTTTTCGTGCAAAAGAAAGATGGGTCCGCTCGAATGTGTATAGATAATCATAAACTGAATAAGGTTAGCAAGAAAAATAAGTATCCTCTTCCTAGGATTGATGATCTTTTCGACTAGCTTCAGAGTGCTAGGCATTTCTCTAAGATTGATCTTAGTTTGGGCTATCATTGGTTGAAAATTAGGGAAGTTGATATTTCTAAGACTTCTTTTTGGACCTGGTATGGCCATTATAAGTTCTTGGCCGTGCCATTTGGGTTGACTAATACCCAGATGCTCTCATGGATCTTATGAATTGAGTGTTTAGGAAGTTTCTAAATTTATTTATCACAGTATTTATTTATGACATCTTGGTGTAATCTAAGAGTGGGGAGGATCATGTCAATCACCTCCGAATTGTGTTGCAGACTCTTAAGGACTAGAAGTTGTATGAAATTTTTTTCTAAGTATGAGTTCTGGCTAAATGTTGTTACCTTTCTTGGGCATGTTATTTCTAGTGAAGAGAATAAGGTGGATCTACAAAAAGTTGGGAAAGTTGAGAAATAGACCTAGACTCATGACTCCAACCTACATTAGGAGCTTCTTTGGCTTATAGGAGATTTATGGAGAGTTTCTCATCTATTTATGCTCTATTGACAAATTTAACTTAAAAAAGCTTAAGTTTTTGTGGTTTGATACTTGTAAGGATAATTTTAAGAAGTTGAAGGATAAGTTGAATTTTGCACCAGTTTTGAACCTTCCCAAGGGTACTGATTATTTTTTTGTATTTTCTGATGCATCTCATGTGGGACTGAGTTGTGTTTTGATGCAGCATAGCAAGGTCACTACCTATGCTTCTAGGCAACTTAAGATTCATGAGAGAAATTACTCGCCTCATAATCTAGAATTGGCGGCTGTGGTTTTTATTGGAAGATTTGGTGCCTTTATTTGTATAGGGTGGATGTGGATATTTATTCAGATCATAATACGTTGCAGTATGTGTTTACTAAGAAGTAGTTGAATATCATACAGAGGCAGTGCCTTGAATTACTTAAGGATTATGACATGAGCCTTTGCTACCATCAAGGTAATGCTAATGTGGTTGTTGATACTCTTAGAAGGTTGTCAATGAAAAGCTTGTCTCATGTGGAAGAGGAGAAGAGATGATTCATAAAGTATATTCTCAAGTTGGGAAACTTAGGAGTTCATCTTTTAGAATCTAATTATGGTGGAGTGACTGTTCAGAAGGTTGTCAAATCATCATTTGGTTCTGAGGTAAAGGAGAAACAGGTTTTGGATCCCATACTTATGTAGATTAAGGATGATGTGGGTCAGTAAAATTTTATGGCTTTCGAGATTGAGGGAGATGGCATCTTGAGGTATCAAGGAAGGTTGTGTGTTCCTGATTTTGATGGGTTGTGGGATAGAATCTTAGTTGAGGCTCATGAATCTAGATATAAGTGCATCCGGGTTCAACTAAGATGTATTATGACTTGAAAAAATCTACAGGTGGAATACTATGAAAAGAGATATGGAAAATTTTATATCTAAGTGTATGGTTTGTCAGCAAGTCAAGTTTGACCACTTAATGCAAGGGTGGTATAGCTCAAGAGATAGAGTTTCCCATGTGGGAGTGGTAGATGATTAATATGGATTTTATTATGAGTCTTCCATGACCTTGTAACCAGTATGATTCTATTTGGGTCATTGTGTATAGGATGACTAAGTCTTCTCACTTCTTGCTTATGAACACTAACTACTTAGGAGAGGATTATGCTAAGTTATTTATTCAGGAGATTGTGAAGTTGCATGGTGTGCCAATGTCCATTATTTTAGACCGAGGTACACAGTTTTCTTCTCACTTCTAGCATTTGTTTTAGAAGGTTTCGGCACTTAGGTGAACCTTAGCACCACTTTCCACCCTCAAATGTATGGGCAAGTGGAGCTTACAACTATTACTTTGGAGGATATACTAATGGATTGTGTGATTGATTTTGCAGAGAGTTGGATTAATCATTTGCCTCTTATTGAGTATGCTTAGAACAATAGTTACAATTCTAGCATTCAAATAGCTCCTTTTGAGGCTCTTTTTGGTAGGAGGTATTAGTCTTCTATTGGGTGGTTTCAGGTATGTGAGACAAGGTTTTTGGTAGTAACTTAATTCACGAAGCCATGGAGAAGGTAAAAGTGATTAAGGAAAGATTTAAGACTAGTTAGAGTCTCTAAAAGTCTTATGCGGATGTGAGGAAGAGAGATTTGGAGTTTGAAGTAAATGATTGCGTATTCTTGAAGGTGTCTCCTATGAAAGGAGTCATGAGGTTTGGGAAGAACGAAAAGCTGAGTACTTGTTATGTTGGCCTGTATGAGATTTTGAGGAGGATTAGAAATGTCATGTATGAGTTAGATTTGCTTGCAAGTTTAGCTTTGATTCATCATATTTTTTATCTGTCAATGCTGAAAAAGTAAGTAAGTGATCCTTCCTTGATGGTTCCTGTTGAGAATGTTGGCGTTAATGATTTCTTGTCTTATTAGGAAGTCTCAATTGAATTATTGGATAGGTAAGTTCATAGGTTGAGGACCAAGGATGCAGCCTCGGTGAAAGTTCTTTGGAGAAATCAAAAGGTAGAAGGGGTACATGGGAAGTTGAGGGAGATGTAAAGGAAAAATTTTCATTATTGTTCCCCGTTGTTGGATGAGAGTGCGTAAGGTATGTGTTTTATTTCCCTCTTGTCATAATTTAAATTTTCCATTTGATTTTGATGTATTCTTGTAATTCTCATTCTAAAATTATCCTAACTCATCATTCGGGGATGAACGATCCTGAGGGGGTAAAATGTAGGACCCCTTAAAATTTATATCAATTTATTTTTGACCCTCCCGCATATGTAATGTCAATTTTTGACTTTAATTATGTCAAGGGATGTTAAATGGGTATTTTGGGAAAATTTTGGATTGTTTGGAAGGGGTTCGGGGTCATTTTAGGAACTAAAAGTAGTAAGTCTCTGCAATATGTCCGTGTCACTGAGGTTAACCACTACGATATTGGTTTGGCACAGTGGCTAACCTCTGCGATATTAGCATGCCACACTGTTGTTTTAAATTCATCCAATTTTTATTTTTCTCCACTTGGGGTTAGGGGCTTTTGATCTTTTTACCCTTGTACGACCGATAAACATAAAATACACCCTTTTCAATTAGTTTTAAGGATCAAAGACCATTCTCTTCCTCATTAATACTAACACCAAGAAACTCTAAGAGTTTCACAAGGGATTCACCATTCAAGCTCTAAACTATAAATTACTTTTATTTCCTTGTGTATTTCAGGCATATTTTTCTTTCCCTAACTTTAATTTTATATTGTGGCATTAATCGAATGGATTTTTATGTGATTTAATTATGGATTTTGAAATTGGGATGAGGGATTTTGGTTGTGATTGGTTGAATTACTCATCCCATATTCTAAATTTATTATTCATGCTTTAAATTGATGGTTTTGGGACTGCATAAGTGCATGGTATAAATGGTTGGGATAGGGAACATTGGTGTAATACCCTAAAGTTTAAAGCTCTAGACCCCTCAAAAGATAGGCCACTAAGTTATTTTTCCAATATCGCAAGTCTCACCTTGGTTCAATATCATAGTAAAAAGTTATACAAATTTTCCCTTAAGTATCAGTTAGCTACCACTGGCTACGATTCACATAACGGTCCGTAATAAGACTTTACGAGTCATTACAAGTAGTCTTAGTCATAATAGAAAGGACTTTCAACTTAAGCCTAGTGATTGCGACCCCACTTCATAACTCATAATTAGTGACTAAGAGTCGTTAGGAAGGACTTGTAGTCACAATAGTGTATAATTAAGAATCCATGCCAGTGGTAACAAGTCCATCACAAGACTCATAATCAGACATTATGAGCCATTGTATGGACCTGTAACCTGAACAGTCAATGACTCGTAGTAAGTTGTAATGAGTCATTTGGAGGGCATTCATAGTCATAACAAATGTACCCAAGATGCCTGGACCTCAGGTTACAACTCAAACCATGACTCGTAACCAGATGTGATGAGTCATGGTGTGAGTCGTAACAATTGAAAACAGAAATTCCTAAACGTTTTAAATAGGGGCTCTTTGGTAATTTTCACCGCTTCTTAGCCCAGCCCTTCCAAAAAATTAGTTATCAAGGGTAAATATTACCCTAACATCTTATAATATCAGTAATCACTTCTCATAGCAAAATAAAGAGATTCTTTTCTTCCTCAGAGCGAACTAGGGTTTCTCAGGACAAGATCAACTTCAAGGATTTCTTTAAGGCTTCTACACTCAGCTATGTGGGATTTCATTAGTGGATCCCTTCTGCCTATTGAGTCCCAAGAGCTTCCTTAAGTTACAAGTATAAAACCTTTCTCTTTTATTGGGTTATAAGTCAAATATGAGATTTATCAACTCTATCTTAGTTGTTATGGTCATGAACCATGAAAATATGTTTCCCCATAGAATTTTGTTTCCATATGTTTGATAATGTCACTTGTCCATAACATGATCAGTAATTAATATATTGAGTACTCTTCATGATTTTCTATACCATGGTTAGTTTATTCCTTACCACGATATTCATACATGTTATAAAATTCAGGTTACAGGTTATTTAGAGCATGCTTGTATCATTAAATTAAGAATATTATCGTGTTAAGCATTTGGTAGTATCAGTCATGTTAAGTATATTATCAATATTAACGTCAGTTCAGCAGGGAGTATGACTTAGCACCAACGTAGGGATGAAGGTTCACCCACTAGTTAAGGACTAAGACCTTTAGTTAAAAGTTCCTAAGTTCCATAACTATATTTCTAATGTAGTTTATGAGGGGTCACCTGCTAGTTGAGGACTAACACCCTAATATGGGTCACCAGCCAGTAGAGGACTGGCACCCTAGTCCTTCGGGACATAAGTTTAGGGGATCCATGTCAACCAGTGTTGGTACCCTTTGCAAGGTACTAGCACCCTTCCAACTGGGGTTACAGGTTGGACCCCAATTAGCTTAAATTTGGGCATGTTGCTTACATGTTTGCTCCCATAGTTTCCAGTTCAATATTAAGATTATGTTTAGTTTAGGTTGCTTGGCCAAGTGTTTAGTATATCAGTTATTCAATTATTTATTATTTCAATACATGTTTATACTTGGTCTTGCATTCAATTTTCATGTTCATGCATTTATGCTCAGTATATATGCATCTCAGCTAGTTTCTAATCTCATATACCAGTATATTCAAAGTACTGACTGCATACTTTTTTTTGTGCTATGTTGTCTTATAACATAGGTTTGGATGCTCAGTTCCTAGATCACACTTAGTTTGTTTATGTGCCACTCAGCTGTGGTATTAATGAGTCCTCATCAGATGAGGACTAGCTATTTTATTAGTTATTCATCCTAGTATTTTTATTTTATGCTATTTCAGTTAGTCAGAGTTAGTTGGGGACCTATCTCAATAACTCATCATGTTTAGTGGCATTTAGATAGTTAGAAATGTTCTTAGCGATGTGTTTCAGTTACCTTTGACATTGCCTTGATTATCAGATACTTTTAAATGACTTTTGCACCATAGTTTATTACCTTCTAACAATATTTACAACTTATGCCAGATCATGGGGTTAGCTTTGGGTCACTCGTGATCTTGAGAATCTGTTATGAATAGGGGGTAGTCTCGAGTCATGACAATGAGATTCTCCAAATTGATGGAATTTTGGCTTGATAATTGCATTAACCTCAACACACTTTTTAAAAATGATTTTGAATATGTAAAATTGCATGGTTTAACTTGTTTTGAACCTAATCCATTGCATTAAAGGAAAAATAAATGAAAAATAGTTTTGGATAGCCTTGGTGGCCTTGGTTTTGGAATTTAAACAGAACTTGATAGTCCAATTTGGTAATGGGGATTTGGTTTGTCATAATTAATTTATCTTGTAAGCATATTGGTATGACGATACCATGTGGTAAATGCGTTAATGAATGACTGTTGGGTTAATTGATTGATTTATGTGAAAATTATTTTATTTTGGCATAAAGAGAATTGTGTAGCTCACCGTGAAGGTGTAAGTCTTGAGGGGGCGAACACTGGAAACCACATTTTCTAGTGTTGGGGGTCTATATGGTCGTGTACTTGGGGGACACTTGATATATATATATATGTATATATATAGGGACAACTATAGCCTTGGTGGCTTTAGTTTTTCTTTGATTCATAAGGATAACATGCACTGGGGCCCTTCCAGTAGGGAGAGCTGGACCCATGTAGCCCATGGGTGCCTTTAGGATAGATAAAGCTACATAATTCATGTTAAATCCTTAAAATCTCATGTTCATGACCTTTGTCCCTATCCTGGCATCTTATAATTTGTATATGAATGTGGTGTTTATGGTTTATAACTGCATTTTTAAAATTGCATTATTTTATTCTTATGCTCTAAGTTACATGCCATTGCTTATCCCACTGACTATTCTTGGATGCCACATCATTTTATAAAGTAGTTTACGAAGGATTTTTTGTTGGTCCTGTGAAGTGTTAGGTGGTTGAGCTTGTTTGTTGAGTTATTGCAAAGTGGTGAGTCTCCATCCTTCAGAAAGCCTTGTCACTTCATTATTCTTTCTTTATGGTCACAGTTCTTTTGGATTCTTTTTGGCAATTGTAGGGGGCATGTTCCGACTTAGATATTGTTCTAATTTTTGAGGCTTTTGTGGACAAGTGTAGGTAGATTGTTATGTAAACTCTCTAAAATGTCATTTGATTAATCTAATCCAATTACTATTATCATTGGTTTGATTGGCTTCCACTTTATTTTTATTATTATTGTGCTCTCGAGGTTAGTCTAAGGGGGTGGTCTCCTGTGCATAGTTGGCTTAGATACCCATCACAACTTGGACCCTGTTTGGGTTGTGATATATTTATATATATATATATATATATATATTTTTAATTATATAATATATATATATATATATATATATATATATGTACTAATTTTGGATATATATATATATATATGTACTAATTTTGGGTACGTACGTTGCACGCGTATTTTTCGTCAGCACAAAAGATTGCATACACAAAGAATAAAGTATATTGTATTGCTATTTTAGTTGTAATATATACAACATTATATTCATGATTTAAATGACAATAACATGTGTTTTCTAATTTTAGTATATGTTTGTTACACTTGTACTCCACATTAAACATAAACATATATCTCTTGAACCTCATAAACAAAAAGAAATTATAAATTAGACAAATGAATAGACAATTTAAGTACATATTGAAAAAGAGAACCGAATTAAAACTTATTGACGAGATAGAACTACGACAAACCAATTTCATATAAACCAACCGTGTATTTATCTCATCCTAAGTCAAAGCACAAATAATTGAGAAATGATAAAAGTCGTCAATGAGCTTAATTCATATATATGATGACCCTAAATCAAAACGTTACTCTATTTAACTTTTGAAAAACAAAAAACAAAAAAAAAAGAGAAAAAAATAATACCTTGTAAACCTTGTATTTCTACCAAGTTTACTTTGACATACACTTAACATGCGAATTTTCACACGTAATATACAGTTTTATCTTTTATGTTTAGGACTAAGTAAAATAGATATTATCAAAGTCTTATATAAACTAAAACCTCTAAATGTTGTAGTTAGATAGAAAATGCTGACGTCTAAATAATGGAAAGTAATGATAAATAGAAGTTCAAAACAATTGAGTCTAAAAGGGATTAACAGCCAAACACAATTCAATCTAATAACCAAATAAAATATGAGAAAGTTCTTTTTTATTTTATCAAATGGAAAAGTTGTATTTAGTCAAGTAAGTAGATTTCATGAGACTAAATTAACTGGGGAATAATTCAATACCTGAATAATGAAGACTCAAAACCATCTGAAGGCCATTAACATTCATATTTCAGCATAAGAGAATTTACAGGCATAACGATCTTTTGTTAGAAGATGTCCGAGTGTGAATGAAAGTTGATCGGAGGGCGAAGCAAGATAATTTCTTTAGGCCGCACATTTTCTTGGGCCCTGTTTTCTTTAATAACATTAAGTTATACTTGTGTGAATAACATAAGTCCTACTAGTTTGCTCCTTAATTATCCTCTCTCATGATTTTCTTATTTATATTTTCTCTCTCCCAGATTTTAATTATTCATATACATAATTGGACACCGATAGACATTACTACTTATGTATCTAAACTAACTAATTTAACTATAATTTAAGGAAATTAAATATTTGCATTAAATACATAATGCAATTAACTTTATATTTATGAAATTATGATTAATGGATATATAATTCCTCAATTTCAACGATCAAAATTAGAGGTTGAGGAATCTTGAGTTGATTTTGGCAATTGCATTCCCTGTAATAATATACATTGCAAATCAATATTAGTTTAATATGTAACAAAACTTAAGTAAAATTTTTCAAAACTTGAAAACATAAATCAGTGCTTAATATTCATGGCTAATATTCTGTCATATGCATATGCTATGTATATAGGCTGAAATAAACACACCTTAGTTTGTCTAACAAAGCCATATACATAATTGTATTACGTATAATACTGTTAATGCACAACACATACATAACTCTGTAATGCATATGTTCTGAAAATACAACAGTCTAAAATTGTCTGTTTCATTACATATATATAACAAAATTATGTGTACGGGTTGATATACATAACTATACTATGTATAACACTATTAATTCATAATATATGCATAACTCTATAACGTATATGTTCTAAAATAAATAACCCATCAGTGTTTGTTTCACCACATATTATAACACCCTGGGTTTTGGTCATTGAAAATTATTTGAGTTTTGAGTTTTTTTCCCTGGCAATGACTCACCTATCAAGCTGTATATGTCTTTTTGGGTCATAGGACCAAATCGTAATAAGCCCAGAAGGATTTGCCTAAGTCACTGCCTTGTTAACAATCAAACTTAACGAGTTGTATAGACTTCTAATAAGTCGTAAGGAGGGTATTTTGTAAGGTATCTAATGTAGTACCTCTATTGAGACTATTGATACTATGACTTGACCCTATGGATTGTAGTGTCTCATTATGAGATAGAGGTGTCAATCATAAGGTTCACAGTAAGGAGCCCAAGGGGGTTCTGGCTTTGTTACGACTAGAAGGTCCAAGTCAGTGGTGACCCCATGAGTCGTAAGGTCACCTGTAGCGACTGACGAATTATTTGTCAAATTTTAATAAGGGTAATTTAGATATTTTTCTCCTATCCCACTGATAACGAGCACCTTATAATCTTATTTGGAACTCTACTCTCAACCATAACTTGACACAATTACACTCTTCTCTTTTTCAAATTCTCTCAAGTAACCATACTTTGGAATTTCAAGAAGTAGTTCATTCAAGGGCTCAAGGGTTGGATTATTTCTTTAAAACTTGGTATTTTAGGCATGTTACTCTTCTGTCAGTGTTAATTTGTTAAAAGCATATATTTTAAAGTATTATTCATGAGATAATTGTGATGGTTTTGAAACAAAGGTTGGGGGTTTTGAATGTTATGAATTGAGAAATATTTCTCATGGTTTATATACAATTTTCATGCTTTAATTATGGTTTGGAATGTATGGGTGCATGGGTAAGGTAAATGAACTAGGGAATTATGGTTTTCCTAAACTTATAACTTTTGAAGTGGTTATGACCCCAACCCTATATTGTGAAACTGGTGTTTAGTTATAAGAAATATGGGAATTAAACTGGTCTTAAAACTATAGCATTATGATTTTGAATGGAATCTTATAGATCTGTGTTTTCATAAGCTATGGCTCAATTGAACCAAGGGGGTTGTGAATTCCCCCAAGTGTTGTAAATTGTTTTGGCATGTTGTTGTTATCTTAGAAGTGTAAGTTGGTATGAGTTACTGACAGTTATGCCTTAATGCATAATATGGTTCAATGAACGGGAATATGTGATAATTGTTTTATTTTAGCTTTGAAAGAGGGTTGTATAGTTAAGTCATAAAAGTTAAGGTTTGAGTGTCCGATACTGGAAACAATGCTAGCTGGTGTAGGGGTTTTTATAGCTTGAGGTTTTGAGTTCCCTTGCTCATGAGTAGGTGGATCGAGTCCACCTTATTGTTATTATTATGATTGGAGGGTCCGGGTCTCCTATATCACATTTCATGATTGGGTGCTTAAGTCACTTTAGTATATAATTAGAGGGTTAGAGTCCCCCGTGTATATATATATATATATATATATATATATAATATGTGTGTATGTGATCTTTATCTAATTCATGGGGCACGCACTGGTGCCCGATCAGGGGTGAGACTATGTCCCATATAGCCTGTGTGTACTATTATATGATGGTTGAGCTATACAATTAGGCTAAAGTTTTAAGTTTATGTTAAACCTTGTTCCTTATTCTAGCATATGATATATATATATATATGTATATGTACATACATTGGATTTTGAATAATTTGATACTGCTGATCATGGTATCATGGTTCCTTATCCCTGAGTATCATGCTAGCGTTCACCCTGCTAACCATCTTCAGATATTTTATCCCACATAATATAGGAATTCACCATACTTTTACTTCTTCTGCTCAATGATTGGGATGAAAGCTAAGCTCGTGAGTTGACATTAAAGTGGACAACTTCCATACATTAGAAGACTACATTTCATGTTTTGATCTCCAATGTTTTAGACAGTTTAGACTACCTTTTATTTATAATCGGGGACATATTCTGACACATTATTTATATATAATTTTTGTTCATGTCTAGAAGGCTTTGTTGGATTATTATGGATTTAGGTGATGTTGGTCAGTTGTTGGTTATTGATTATAGAAGTATCTTTTATTCTTTGAATTTATCTTGTTATATGATAGAAATTCATTCGATAGGGTGATATTGTGGTGGTTGGTTAGGTGCGAGGGGGTGATCTCCGGTCCTCGATGGACTTGAGATACCCATCACAGCCAGTCCTTGGTTTGGGCTATGATAAAGTGGTATCCAAGCCTAGGTTTGGTGTCATTGGGTGTCCAATAAAGTCATGTTAATAAAACATCCTGGGTTCTATCCTTGGAAAATTTCTCAGGTTTTGAGTCTTTTATCAATCATATGACTCACCATATAAGCTGTATTGTGAAGGTATGGGTCAAGTGACATATCTAGGATGTTGGGCAGTGTTTGGTGGGTGAGTTTCTTATGAGGTTACAATTTAGTGGGTATGGGTTGTATGGTTGGTGATGGGTCGGTCGGTTTATCCTTCACTTACTCTCAAATTTTGTATCTTAACTTGGATCTGAGTATGAGTGGCTCACTATGAGTTATGAGAAGAGGGTACTAATGGTATAGTCCAACTCATAAACTGGACAGTGTCAAAGCCCTTCTGATTCTATTATGGGTACGGGTTAAGGGTACTTGTCATATGCTTGGGTACGAGTTGGTCTTGGTAGCTGTACGTTTGATAGTATTGGGGTCCAAGTAGCTTTCTAGGATACAAGTAGTGGGTACCACTCATATGTTAGGGTATGATTTGGGTGGGGTAGTTATACCCACCTGCGGGAATTCTTTTACAGTTTAAGTTGGGGATATTTTAGATATTTCCCCTCTTAACCCATCAGTACCCCATGACCAAAAACCCTATTGGGACTTCATTTACCCTATTATTCTAATCTTAAGCACTCACAAACTATCTTAAATCTCTCTTAAGCTCTTGGGTTAACCAAAGGCTAGGGTTTCCTTTAAGGCGGTCAATTAAGGCTATAAAGGGTGATTACTCTCCTTCTTCTTTATAATATAAGGCATGTGAATCCTATCTCGTCGTTAGTTCAACTAAATCCATTTTGTAATAAATGTTATTCATGATTTGACTATGGGTATGGTTTGGTTTGGAATTACATGTTGGGGGTTTTGGTTATTAAAGGTTGATTTATATTTTCCTATGTTTTTACTTATGGTTTTCATATTATAATGGTGGTTTGAACATGTGGTTGCATGAGAATGGTTAATTGGTACTTGGTTTTGGTTTTGGAAACTATATGCCCTCAATATGTTTGATAAAATGCCTATGACAATTCTTTTATTATATAGTTGGACTTTCATTGAAAACTTTGCATTTTTAATATGGTAATGAAACCTAAATAGGTTAAATAATTTTAATGGTAAAATTGTAAGGCTTTGGTGCCCATGGATGTGATTAAAAACCTTGTGGGGTACACGAGAATCCCCCAAGTGAATCTAATAATGGAACCTATGGGTACAAATGAATCCCCTAAGTTATTGGCTAAGGACATTGTATGCAAGCTATAGTCGATATGGCAATACAAATTTTTATAGCCTTGGTTAATAATACAAGGAACTGGTGGTTTGGTTGTGTGTTAATAGTTTTAATTTGGCAATAATGGGGGATTGTGAAGCTAACCATAAAGTTTTGAGTCCAATGGATAGACACTGGAAACTTTTGTTTTCCGACTTGATGATTGGTCATGGAGACCGTATATTTATGGGGTACAGGGAATCCTCAACGTTATACTTGTATATATGTATCATGGAGGGTGAAGAGTACACGGGAATCCCCTACCTCTATTATATCTCTGGTTCATGTGGCTACACGTACTGGGGTCTGTTCTGGGTGTAACAATGGACCCATATAACTCGTGGGTGGTTGGGGGATGGTTAAGCTACACATACCCAGACTAACAATTTTAAAGTCATGCTAAAACAGGTTCCCTGTCCCAACAAGGATTTTATATATATATATATATATATATATATATATATATATATGGATCGACGGATGGATGTGAATGCATATGGTTATTTACTTGGTTTTAAATATTGGCATTATTTTACCCTTATCCTAAGTGCATGCTATCATTTACTCACTAACCCATCTTTGAACATTTTATCCCCACCTGATATAGAAATCGGCCATAGTCCTCCTCCTACTCAGTGATTAGATTCAGGAATAGCATAGAGTTGGATTAAAGTGGTGATCTTTCATATTCTGGAAGGCTCTATTTTATGTTATGGTCTTGTTATCATACTTTTGATATTTCATTAACTTTGGTTTTGGATATATTCGGGAGCACGTCCCGACCGTATAATGTTTTACTTTTGGAAAGAGCCTTTATGAGACTACTATGGGTTAGTAAGGCGGTGTCAGCATTGGTGTCGTCAGCCTTGGTATTTGTATTGGCATTATGGATAATATTAAATGACTATATTTGATTTATGATTGTTCCACTTTGTTATGTTAAATATATATGTTTAGAATTCATTCGACTTAAGGTGTAGTGTTGTTATGGTTGGGTATTGGGGGTAGTCTTTGGTCTCGATTAGGCATGAGGTACCCGAAACATCTAGGCCCTAATTTGGGTGGTGTCATATTAGTATCAGAGCCCTAGGTTCATAATCATTTGGGAGTCTACAAAGACATATCAAGTAGAGTCTCTTTTAAGGGTGTGTAGCGTACCACACTTATAAGGGAGAAGCTACAAGGCATTTAGGAATATTTTTGTTTCTTGTGTTCTATTTTTAAGCTTTAGAGTCTAAGTCTTGGAATATTCTTAAATTCCCATTTGTTTGTTTTTAGATCATTCCTCGATGCTTTAAAGTTCACGAAAACTCCTCTACCCTAACTGGGGATAATATTGATGGGACATGATCTACTCGTGGGATCCATGCTCGGTATAGGGGTCCAGTTTTAGATCTTTCTGGAGTTTTACCAGTTCTCTCTAGTCCTTCTCAGACTCTTCAGGCTGATATGACAAAAACTGAGTTTCATCAGTCTATTTAAATGTTGGCACAATTGGTAGCTTCTCAGTCCGAGTGTGGTATACTTGTTACTACATATCTGAAGCCACAAGGGTTGGCCAGCTCATGAGATTGAACTTGATGACCTTTGGAAATTCTAAGGTGGTGGAGGATCCTCAGGGTTTTCTAACTGAGATGAAAAATATTTTCAGGGTTATGCATGTCATAAAAATGGAAGGGGTGGAGTTTGTGGCCTATAAGCTGAAAGTTTTGGCGTACAAATGGTACGAGGAATAAGATTAGACAAGAGGTGACACTGATGAGTCATCACTGTAGAAGGATTTCTCTAATACATTTTTGGACCACCTCTTTCCTCGAGAGTTGAGAAAAGTGAAAGCAGAGGAGTTTGTTAATCTGAAGCAAGGAAAGATATCAATCAAGGAGTATGCCATGAAGTTTCACCAGTTTTCTTTGTATGCTCTAGAGATGGTGTCTTATATGAGGGCCCGAATAAGAAAGTTTGCTTTGGGATTGTCTCGTGAGTTGCTCCTTAAAAGTAAGGCTGCCTTACTGATCAAGGACATGAATATCTCTATATTGGTTGTGTACATACAATAGGTAGAGAAAAAGAAGAAGAAGTAAGCTATAATAGAAGAGAGGTAGGGCAAAAAGTTTAGGTTTTCTGAGCAAGGTGGTGGCCAACAATGCAGTCGAAAGGATGGTGGTAAGTGGCCCAAAAAGAAGTGGGGCAGCTGTAAGTCTTATTCAATAACTAGTGCTCCCTACCCAAAGCCATTGGGTGATAGGCATTTCCATGATAGCAACAACTTCAGGACATAAGGTTCCCAATCTTAGGAAAGTAGGGCTTAGTTGACTCCATCATGTCCTTTCTGCAGGTTATATGGTCTTCTACATAGTGGTTTTTGTGGTGAGGGAAGGGATAGCTACTTTGGTTGTGGTCAGCGGGTCATATGTTTAGAAACTATCCTTATGGTAAGGTTGTCTTTGGGGAAAATAAGGTTTTGATTGCTTATTCTTTTGCTCCAACACCAAAGGGTGGACCATCTAGTTTTGGCATTGGTCGGAATTATCTTTATTCTCTCGCTACTCGTTAAGAGTTTGAGGCATCGCCTGATGTCGTGACTAGTATGTTGCAACTTTTTTCTCATGATATATATTGTTTACTTGATTCAGGGTCCATTATCTCTTATGTGACCCCCTTTGTGGCTGTGAATTTTGGTTTTAATCTTGAGTGTGTTTCAGACCCTTTTTCTATTTCTATCTCATAGGTGACTCTATGGTTGCTGAAAGATTTTATAAGGGGGTGGTATTTATTGGTAGTAAAGAGACTTTGGTGGATTTTTATGAATTAGATATGGCAGATTTTGATGTTATTCTGGGGATGGATTGATTGCACTCATACTGTGAATTCTTAGATTATCGAACCCGTAGAGTTGTCTTTAAATTTCCTAATGACCTTAATTTTTTTAGTGGGAGGGTGGTTCCCTAGCTCCTAAGAGGAGGTTTATATCATATCTTTTAGTTCAGAGATTTATCTCTAAATGTTGTCTCTATCATCTAGTCTAGGTTAAAAATTCTATCTTGGAGAGTCCTTCTTTGCATTCGATTCTGGTGGTGAATGAATTTCCTAAGGTTTTCTCTAATGACCTTCCTGGTGTTCCTGCAGTTAGGGAAATTGAGTTTGGGATTGATCCTGTTTCAGACACTCATCCAATTTCTATTCCCCCTTACAGAATAGCTCCAACTGAGTTGAAGGAGCTTAAGGAGCAATTAAAGTATATTTTGGATAAAGGTTTCATCCATTCTAATGTCTCCCTATAGGGTGCACTGATGTTGTTCGTGCATAAGAGGGATGGTCCCCTTCGAATATGTATTGATTATCGACAGTTGAATAAGGTTATTGTAAAGAATAAGTACCCTCTTCCAAGAATAGATGGTATGGTTGATTATTTGCAGGGTGCCAAGTTTTTTTCCAAGATTGATCTTTGATCTGGGTATCATTCTCTTAATATTAGGGAGGTGGATATCCCTAAGATAGCTTTTCGTAGCTGGTATAGGCATTTTGAGTTCTTGGTGATGTCGTTTGTTTTGACCAATGCCCCAATAGTGTTCATGGATTTGATGAATAGGGTCTTCCATAAGTTTTTGAACTCATTCATCATTATTTTCATAGATGACATTTTGGTGTACTCTAAGAGTAAGGTAGATTATGTCGATCACCTCCATGTGGTGTTGCAGACCTTGAAGGACCAACACTTGTATGCCAAATTCTTTAAATGTGAGTTCTAGTTGAACACTGTCACTTTT
Organism: Capsicum annuum; assembly: GCF_002878395.1. NCBI lineage: Eukaryota > Viridiplantae > Streptophyta > Magnoliopsida > Solanales > Solanaceae > Capsicum > Capsicum annuum. Next base: position 112,653,460 of record NC_061121.1, read on the forward strand.
CTGGGTCATATTATTTCTAGTGAAGGGATCATGGTAGATACGCAAAAGATTGATGTAGTTAAGAAGTGGCCTAGAACCATGACTCCAACCGATATTCGAAGCTTCTTGGGTTTAGCTAGCTACTACCGGAGGTTTGTGGAAAGTTTTTCTTCTATAGCTACTTGGTTGACTAAATTGACTCAGAAAAAGGTAAAGTTCTTATGGTCTGATGCTTGTAAGGTTAGTTTCGAGAAGCTGAAGGATAAGCTAACTTCAGCTTTGATTTTGACTTTGCCTGAAGGCATTAATGGGTTTGTGGTATACTAAGATATGTATCGTATGGGACTTAGTTGTGTTCTGATGCAACATGGTAAGGTGATAGCCTATGCTTCTAGACAGTTAAATGTGCATGAGAGGAATTATTCTACTTATTATTTGGAATTGTTAGTTGTGGTATTTGCATTGAAAATTTGGCATCACTATTTGTATGGGGTGCACGTGGATATCTTCTCAGATCATAAAAACTTGTAGCATATGTTCACTAAGAAAGAGCATAACCTCAGGTAAAGGATATGGCTTTATCTTCTCAATAACTATGACATAAGTCTTCACTACTACCAGGTAAAGATAATGTAGTTGTTGATTCTCTTAGCAGGTTATCCATAGGGAGTCTAAATTATTTGGATAAGGAGAAGTGGGATTTGGTGAAGGATATTCGCTAGTTGGCTAACCTTGGGTTTCATCTACTAGACTTGGAGGATGGTGGGGTATTTGTTCAGAAAGTGGGGCAGTTATATCTGGGTACTGAAATTAAGGAAAAATAGATATTAGATCCTGTCTTGTGAAGGATCAAGGGTGATGTTGGTGGGAAGAAGGTGATGGCCTTCGAGATTAGTGGTTATGGTAACTTGCGGTAACAAGAGAGGTTATGTTTCCCTGACATCGATGGTTCATGAGAAAGGATCTTTGTTGAGACATATGAATCATGCTATGATGTTCTTCTGGTTTGATGAAGATGTATCATGACTTTAAGGAGATGTATTGGTGAAATGGTGTGAAGAGGGATGTGGTTGATTATGTGGCCAAGTGCATGGTGTGTCAATAAGTTAAAGTTGAGCAGATGAGGCCCGACAGATTGTATCAAGAACTTGAATTTCCTGAGTGGAAATGGGAAGTTATCAATATAGATTTCATTACCGGTCTTTCTTAGTCTCAGAATCAGTTTGATTCAGTTTGGGTCATCGTGGATAGGATAACAAAGTCGGATCACCTTGTGCCAATAAGGACTAACTTTTTGACTGAGGATTATGCGAGGTTGTATATTCATGAGATTGTGAAGCTGCATGGGGTGCCATCTTTTGGCAGTTATATCTCACTTTTGGCAGTCGTTTCAGCAAGGTTGGGGACCAAGGTGAGCCTGAGTACTACCTTCTACCTGCAGTTGGATGGTTAGGCATAAATAACCATTCAGACATTAGAGGATATGTTTTGTGCATGTGTGATTGACTATGGTGGTAGTTAGGTTGAGCATTTGCCTCTTATAGAGTTTGCCTATAATAATTGCTACCACTCTACCATTGGTATGGCTACATTTGAAACCTTATATGGTAGGGATTTAGATCTCATATTAGGTGGTTTAAGGTTGATGAGATGGAAATATTTTGCCTGAATTTGGTTCACCAAGCCATATAAAGGGTGAAGGTGATTTGAGATAGGCTTAAGGCTACCTAAAGTCGCCAAAATTCCTATGTGGATGCGAGGCAAAGAGAGTTAGAATTTTAGGTTAGGGATAGGGTGTACTTAAAGATGTCTTCTATTAAAGGAATGATGTGGTTTTGTATGAAGACGAAGCTCAGTCCCCAGGATGTGGGTCCTTACTTGGTTATGCAAAGGGTTGGTATGGTTGTAATCAGTTGGAGTTGCCTTCTAGTTTGAACTACATTCATCCGATGTTCCATGTTTCTTTGTTGAGGAAGTGTATGGTGATCTGTCTCAAATCGTGCCTGTTAGAGCTATTGGTATCTCAGACTCTTTATCTTATGAGGAGCTCTCGATAGAGATCATGGATCGGCAAGTTTATCATTTGTGGACCAGTTGTGTAGCTTTGATTAAGGTTCTATTGAGGAACCACAAGTTTGAAAAAGCTACTTGGGAAGTGGAAGAGGACATGAAGTCTAAGTATTCATTCATGTTTTCTGCTCAGGGAATGCATGTGGAAAGTATGTGTTCTTTATCATACTTCTGTTTCAAACTATGTTAAAGAAAAAATTGACTTCCTTGTATATTTTTTCTCTAACTTAGGTAAAGGCCAAAATAGGGGTGTCGGAGGTTTAAATAGTGCTTGTACTGCCTTGTTCCATCATTTGAGGATGAATGATCCAAGTGAGGGAGAATTGAAACACCCTGAGTTCTGGTTCTTGGAAAATTTCCTGGGTTTTGAGTCTTATGTGGGTCATACAACACAACATACGAGTCGTATGGTGAGGGTATGAGTCAAGTGAGCCATCTTATATGTTGTCAGTGTTTGGTGGGTGAGTTTTAGGTGTGGTTACAGTTTGGTGGGTTCGGGTCATATGGTTCGTGATGGGTTGATTGGTTGATCCTACACTTAATCTAAATTTTAGTAACTTAACTTGGATCTAAGTATGAGTGGTCACCATGAGTCGGGAGGATAGGGTACGAGTGATATAGTCTAAATCATATGTTGGATAGTGTACAACCCACCTGATTCTATTATAGGTACGGGTTAATGGTGCATGTTGTATGGCAGGGTACAATTTGGTCTGGGTGGCTATATGTTGGATAGGTTTGGGGTCCAAGTGGTTTCCTAGGGTACGAGTAGTGGGTACCACTTGTATGTTAGGGAATGATTTGGGAGGGGTAGTCGTACCCATTTGAGGGAATTCTTTTATAGTTTAAGTTGGAGGTATTCTGGACATTTCTTCTCTTAACCCTTCATGACATCATGACCAAAAACCCTATTGGGACTTTATTTACTATATTATTCTAATCTTAAAAACTAAAAAATTCTCTCAAATCTCTTTCAAGCTCTTGGGTTAAGCAAAGGCTAGGGTTTCCTTCAAGGTGGTCAATTAAGGCTCTTAAGAGTGATTTCTCTCCGTTGTTATTCTAATCTTAATCTAAGGTATGTTACTCCTCCCTCGTTGTTAGTTCAACTAAATCCATATTTTAATGAAGGGTTTTCGTAATTTAATTACGGGTATGGTTTGGTTTTGAATTATATGTTGGTGGTTTTGGTTAAAGGTTGATTTATATTTTCCCATGTTTTTACTTATGGTTTTCATATTATAGTGGTGGTTTGAACATGTGGTGGCATGGGAATGGTCAATTGATACTTGGTTTTGGTTTTGGAAACTATATGCCCTCAACATGTTTGATAAAATGCCTATAAGAATGCTTTTATTACATAGTTGGACTTTTATTGAAAACTTTGCATATTATAATATGGTAATGGAACCTAAGTTGGTTACATGGTTTTAATGGCTAAATTGTAAGGCCTTAGTTGCCATGGTTTTAATTTTAAAACTTGTGAGGTACACGGGAATCCCCCAAGTGAATTTAATATTGGAACCTACTGGTACATGAGAATCCCCTAAGTGATTGACTAAGGACATTGCTTGCGAGCTATAGTCAGTATGGCGATACCACTTCTTATAGCCTATGTTAATAATACATGGAATTAGTGGTTTAGTTTTGTGCTAATGGTTTGAATTAGGCAATAATAGAGGGTTGTAATAGCAACCATGAAGGTGTGAGTCCAATGGATTGATACTGTAAACTCATGTTTGCCAACATAAGAATTGGTCGTGGAGACCATATATTTGTGGGGTACACAAGAATCCCCTAAGTTATTCTTGTATGTATGTATCATGAAGGTTGAAGGGTACACGAGAATCCCCTATCCCAATGATATCTCCAATTCATGTGGCCATACGCACTAGGGCACGTTAAAAGGGTAACACTGGACCCATTTTCCCCATTGGTGGTTCAAGGATGGTTCAGCTACTCATACCCAGTTTAATGATTTTAAAGGCATGCTAAACCCTGTTCCCTATCCTGGCATGAATTATATATATACATATATATATATATATATATATATATATATGGATGTGAATGTATATGGTTATTTTCGTGGTTTCAAATATTGGTATTATCTTACCCTTATCCTGACTGCATGCTAGCGTTCACCCACTAAGCCATCTTCGGGCGTTATATCCCTACGTGATGCAGGAACCGTCCATACTACTCCTCATACTTAATGATCAAATTTGGGAACAACTTAGAATTGTATTAAAGTGGTGAGCTTCCATACTCCTAAAGGCTCCATTTTATGTTATGGTCTTGTCATCTTACTTTAGTTATTTCTTAGACTTTAGTTTTGGCTATGATCGGGGGTATGTACTGATCGGATACTATTTTACGTTCATAGAGAGGCTTTGTGAGACTACTATGGGTTGGTATGGGTGGTATTGGCATTGGTGTCAGCCTTGGAATTTGCATTGGTATTATGGTTAATATCAGTTGGCTGTATTTGATTTATGATTGTTCCATTTTGTTATGTTATATATATGTGTTTGGAATTTTTATGACTTAAGGTGTAGGTTGTTATGGTTAGGTATTAGGGGTGGTCTCCGATCCCAGTTGGACTTGAGGTATCTAACATGACTAGGCTCTGGTTCAGGTCATGTCAGTCAAGTAGAGTCTCTTTTATGGTTGTGTAGTGCTCCACACTTTTAAGATCTTGCTTCCTAGAAAATCTGATTCTCGTGGTAACTCTTCTATCTTGTTTGAGGACAATATGGATGAAACTCATCCTAACCCTGGGGTATAGACCTAATCTAGGGTCGCTGCTTCTGATTGTCCTAGTAGATTTCCACCAGTTCCCCTAGTCTTACTCAAATAGCTCAGGGCGTAGTGTCTAATAGTAAGTTCCACCGTTCTATTCATCTGTTGACCCAGATAGTAGTCTCTCTGTAATGCCAGTCTGCTTTTTTTTTGTGGGAGAAAGAATCAAGGTAAGATGGGGAGAGGCAGAAAAAGAAGTTCCGATATTCAATGTAGGGTGGGGCCCATCACAATAGCGGTAGACATGGGAGACAGTGGTCTAAGGAAGGGAGCAAAGGAAATTCTGGTTTATACCCATCGGTTTTAGCCCCTTAACCAAAGTCATCCTCTTATTGCTATTTTCAAAAAGGTATAGGTCTGAGGAAATAGGGTACCTAATATCAATCTAGTAGATCCCTATTAGTCCTTTTGTATCCTCCTTGTTGATTCTGTGGTCAGTAGCATCATGGATTTTGTCGTGAGAGGAAGAATCGATGCTTCAAGGTTGGTCAACCCAATCATATGCAGCAACTTTATCCTTTGGTCAATGTTGCTACTGGAGCAATTAATATCCCAGTTTCTAGCTCTTTTGCTTTCACACCGCGGGGTTGTAATACCCCGTACTTCTACCTTACTTAAAATCATCCCAGAAATGTTAAAGACTTGCTTTAAAGATGAATCTACTTCTATACATGTGGTATTTTCAAGATTTTCACTTTTTATCATGTGGGAAATTGAATAAGTTTTCCATCGATACCAAATTCGCACAAATCCAACATCCAGGCGAAGAGTTAGAGCCTTTTTAGTGAGAAAGTGCATCACCTGAGCCATCAGCGCATCGCTGAGCCAGCTTAAATAGCAATTGTCAATTTTCAGTGTTGCTCCGCGATAGTGGCAATGCAATAGCCCCGCGTCGCGCCACCATGCAGATTCCCAATTGTCCAGTTCCAGTGACTTGGCGGGATAGTGGCGCATCGCACCAAGGATGAAAATTGGAAAATTTTCACAAGAATTAAAATACGCGTTCAAGAGTTAAAAGGGTTAATTTATCACACTATATAAACCCAATAACACAAATATAGTGTTTCCTTAAGTTTCTCTCAAGAATAAGCTAGGGTTTTCAATTGGGGATTCAAATTCAATACTCAAATACAAGAATCTCTTCGTCAATCTTCATAGAATCAAGAACTAAGGTATGCACAGTGTTCATTAATGGATTCCTTTCATCCATGAAGCCCAAGAATCAAGTTTAAAATCTTGTATTATGAATATTTTGTAGTGGGTTGATTATGTTCATGTGATTACGGTTGTATGGTTCCCAAATTAGAATCTTTATGTGTTGTTTATGAACCTATGCTGGTACGTGGTCTGAAACATGTGAAATTGAGTTGAAATATTGTGTTTTGTTGTATTAATTTGATGGTCATGCCTTCCTTAAGTCATGCATCCTAGGTGTTTGATAAAATGCCTAAGAGAATAGAAATTATGCAATATAGCTTAACTGTGACCCAAGTGATAAATTCATGCTTTACCCTATGACCAAGAATGACTTCCATGATATTGTGTGCATTATTAATGGTTGAGGGAATGTACATGAGATTAGGTTGATGAAAGTATGACATATTTATATGCCATTCCATTCATGTACAATACTATGATAACCATGTACTTCATGAAATCCCCAAATTAATATATTATGGATTATTGATATTGGTCATGTGTTCAAGAAGTATCAGGTCTTGTCAGTTTCATGCTATCGTGTGCTAGAGGTACTTGTACCTGAAAATTTAGTTGTGTGCCTAGAGCTAGTGTCATGTTTTCATGATTCTCTTAGTCAAGCCATGATCAGTATAATTCAGTCAGTCATGTGACTTAGGAAAACTTAGTAAACTCAGTCTCAGTCCAGTTGCACTCAGTAATCTTAGTAATCTCAGAAATCTCAGAGATCTCGATCGGTCATCATGTCTCAGTAGTATTCCGTCAGTCAATGAAAATCCAGTGAACTCAGTTCAATCAATTTAATCAGTAAAATCTATAACAGATCAGTCTAGCCTAGTATGAACTAGGATATCAGTTTTGTGTCTTTTCAGTTGGGAGTAGGATTCAGCACGGAGTAAACTCAGGGATGGGGACACACACTGTCAGCTAGTAGAGGGTGTAATCCTTAGTAGCAATACCTGCATTCCAGAACTATGTAGCCAACGTAGGTTGAGATGTATCCAATGAGTCTAGGGATTATACACCTCATTTTAATTTTTCTACTCGGAGGGGTTGACGGAAGAGTTCCCTGTTAGAGAGGGTTTACTCACAGCTTGTCTTTACCCGTGGCACAGTACTAATACCCTTCTAGCTGGGGTATAGGTTGGACCCTACAAGTTCAGTTTTGGGGCATGTCGGTTAGATGATTACTTCCCACAGTTACAATTTCAGCCTCAGTCTCAGTAATAAAACTCAGATAATTCTTCATGTTTTAGGACTGTCAGACACAGTCAACTCAGAACAGTATAGAACTCAGCTAGTTATATCAGAACCTAGACTATCAGATATAGGTTCTCAGTATTAGGTATTTTAGTTATACAGCTACCAGTATCTCATGTTATCTGTATTCAGTTTCAGGACTATTAGACATAGTCAATCAGACCAGTTCTTCATAATCAGAACTGTCAGAAATAGTCATTCCTTTAATTGCAATATAACATCAGTTCCTTAGTACTCTATAGATTCAGTTATTCAGTATCCCAGTATTAGCACTCAGATATCAGTAAATTCATGTTATCAGAATTCATGAGTCAGTGTTATCACAATCTCAGTTACAGTTACGTACTCATGCATATATCCTCACATTCATGTTTTTTAGTTAGTTAGTATTGTTCATGCATATGAACCATTATATTTAGCCTACCTCACTTGCATACCAGTACATTCAATAGTTCCAACGCATTTATGATCGACTATTTTGTACTATAGGTTTAGAATCACGAGCTCCCAAGCATTCTTAGAAGATCGGACTTTCAGCAACCAGACCAACAGTGAGTCCTCATCATTCGAGAATAGCATGATTATTTTATTACTTTATTATTTTAGTAGTTTGGAGTTAGTTGGGGACATGTCCCAACAACTTTATAGTTTTCAGACAGTTTTAGAGGTTTTCAGACTACAGTATGTTTCAGACAGCTTACTTCAGTTTTGGTATTACGATACCCTATTACAGATATTATTTTATATTCAATATTTGTTCAGCTTTTAACCTTATGGACTTACAACTTACATTCGTATATTTACAGTATTTTATTCAGTGCTTAGTTACAGATATCAGCCATGTATTAGCTTGTGATCCTTTAGGGTCATGAGCACCATGTAGCATTTCGGGTACCAGATTTGGGATGTTACAAACTTGATATCAAAGCCTAAGGTTCAACAGTGTCCTGGGAAGTCTGAAAAGCCACATCTAGTGGAGTCTTATGCATGGGTGTATTGTGCACCACACTTATGTGCAGGAGGCTATAAGATGTTTTAGGAACAGTTTCCATTCTTTCATATCTCATGTCATGTTATAGAAAGATTCTCTAAGAAACTTATGTAGATTCTCATCATGTTTCACTCATGTCAACTTTACCTTACTTGTAAGGTAACAGAAACAGTGAACCTCAAAGTCCTAGAGATAGAGCTTTCTCAGACAGTCCCCGCAGACAGTTAGTATGGGATTTCACACATACTCAGAAGTATCCCATCAGTTCTATTATGTTCCAAATTTGTATAGCTCTTATTCATAATGATGAGAACTCATATGTCATCAAATCCCTTCTCAGAATCTTATGATAGCATATGACCTAGAGTTAGAACAGGAACTCAGGAATTTAGCAGTAATAGAGTTGGGATAACATTATCTAGGTTGAACAAATTATGTATTCATGGGGATAGTTGTACCAGAGTAAATCAGAAGGCTTGAACAGTGCCAGATAGAACTTAAGTTTATTAATTTGATACTAAGTATGAAGGTATGGATGTGCATTAGGTGATGTGGTATTAGTAGTCTATGAAGAAACAGAAGAAGATAATATGTTTGGTAAGGTAAACATGTGTCGAACAGAGTGTAAGTATGTGATGATGATTGTAGTTTAGTTTAGAGTTTAGTAAATTGTTCACAAACTTATGATCATGGTTTAAAGCTAAGGGGGAGATGATAGATCAAGTGACCAATTCAGGCTCTCCGATTCCAGTAGTAGTATCGGTATGTATAGAAAAGTGGTAAGAGAAGATGACTCTTGACCCATCCTTGTCTTAGTGTAAAGTTGGTACTTCAGTCAGCATGATGCCTACGCATGCTTCACATCTCAGTTCCATGAACACAACTTATATTCACACACTTTCCATAGAATCATGTACGATTCCAGTTCCCAACGTAAAGAGTTCAGTTTTATTCCCTTCAGTAATACAAATCATGTCCCAAAAATGCAGAAAACTCCAAACTCAGGTCATGCAGCTCATGACTCATGTACACATATCATGCTTTACAGTATACTCAGCTTCCATGGCTCATGCTACACCTCTACTGATCAATTAAATTCAGACTATGTTATGCATATCCTCAGTTTAGACCTCTTGGTGAATCCATGATGTTTATATTCTATTCCTCAGGCTTTAGTCAAGTGTCAAGTTCAGTTAGTGTCCATTCATGCTTCAGTTTTACCTGATTTAACCCTTCAATGAGCTCTCTTTGTTAAAATAGTATGGTTAAGAGCAGTTGCTTAGAAGGGAGAGAGTAGATGTTACATGTTAAGAGAAGATTGTTATATGTTTGTTTTACATGAGGGTGTAGTTATGAAGATAGGCTTGAATGTCATGTTAGTGTGCAAGTAAATGGGTAGCAAGAGGTTGTATTTAGAAGTTGGGAAAGTACAGAGTGTGAGTGTACATTTAGATCTTTGACTTATGTTAGCCCCCATCGTGTAACTATCAAAATTCAGTTGCCATCCCAATTACAGTTTCAGTATTCATTACTCAGTAATCAGTGTCCAGTCTCAGAATTTAGTACTTCAATACCAGCCTAAACCTTGGTTATTAGAAACTAGTATTCAGTCCCAGCTACAGTCTTAGTTACGATTATAGTCTCGATTACCATCTTAGCTACAATCTAAGTCCCAGTTCTAGCCTAGTAATCGGGTCGGTAACTCAATTTAGTTTTAGGGTTTGCTAACCATAGTGTACAATTATTAGATATTCATTTATTGGTATTTCAGTACCTCAGTTTGCAGACTATTCTAGAATTATGTTATACGCTTGGTCTTGCGTTCTCAAATAATATAGTTTTTCATAAAATTCATGCTCAATTACCTCGTATTACCTAGTCAGCCATTACCTTTTTGTGTATAATACTTTATAGTCTCAGTCCAGCTATTCAGCCTTAGTATAGTTCAGTCTTACACGCCCAGTATTCAGCTATCAGCTATCCATTTAATCAGATAAGTTAGTATATTTATGCACTTGTGTTCAGCACCCATGTGAATCTTTTTAGTCTTCTCAGTTGCAGTGCAAGAGACTTAGTCATGTCATCTTAAATAGTGTTCGTAGGCCTCAACTCATCTTACTAAACTTTAGCCATGTAATGATTTTCTTATTCAGCTGTCTTGTTTATACAAGGCCAAGATTTCCTTGCTCCCTAAACACACTAGAAATCTATAGAAAGAGTGTTAAAGAAAGGATCCAATCAACCATAAGTTTTCATCATGAGTTAGTTCATAAAACTAGATAGTCAATCTATCAATCAGACAGACAAGTTTGCATGGTTTAGGTTTCCGTCCCTTCCATCTAGATGTTTTATCCTGAGTCTCATAAATGTAACCATTATAAGATGAACCAACGAGATAGGTGCAAGCTCATCCCAGTTTATGTATCATGCCTTGTTTTAGATCCCAGATATCTAGTTAGGACACAGCTCATAGATGCCTGGTGCATCACTTCAGTTTTCTCAATGACTCAGCCAAGTTAGTACTCTTTGAGGGATATAGTGACCCAAGGAGGAGATACACTATTAACCCCCAAAATTTAATGACAAGAACATCTCATTCTTTCTTCACGTAATGAGTCCAGTTTAGGAGTAGGGGGTACTCATAAGTTGATTCTCAAGTTTCTATCTCATTCGTGAGCCATGTATTTAGGGGCTCAGTTCAGTTCACAATATTCAATTCACAGTATTAAGTTCATGCATCATGTTCCAAGACTCAGTCCATGTCATCCATTACAGACTCAGCTATGTTCTCATATACCTAATCTTGTATTTTCAATAAAGGATCTTGAGTTCGATATTAGTGACTATGTATATCTAAAGATCTCTCCCATGAAGGGAGTGAAGAGGTTTGGAAAGAAGGGAAAGTTAGGTCCCCGATATGTCGATCCCTTTTAAATTCTTAGTTATTTTGACAAGGTCGATTATGAGCTCGAGTTGCCTTCAGATCTAGCCCCAGTTCATCCAGTGTTCCATTTCTCTTTGCTCAAGAAGTGCATAGGTGACCCAGCAGTTATAGTCCCTATTTAGAGCATAGGTGTCAGAATCGCCTCTCTTATGAAGAGATTCCAGTAGAAACCATAGACTATCAGATTCGTAGAACGAGGAACAAAGACATTCCTTTAGTCAAAGTTCTTTGGAAAAATTAGTCTGTTGAGGGAGCTCCTTGGGAAGAAAAAGTAGACATGTGTACCAAGTATCCTCACCTCTTCTCTAAAAACTCAAACTCAGCCCAAGGTAGTAGCTTTTCTCAAAGCTTATTCAGTTTCATGTTCAAGTTCTAGTTACAAACCAGTTTCATGCTCAGATTTCCATTTTAAACTTAGTATCCATTTACCATTGAATATTCAATCAGATGTTCATACATCAGATCAGTCTTGCATTTATATATTAGCTCAGTCAAGTAAAATTGCATCAGACATACATTCTCCTTGTGAGAAACTCAGTTATCAAAAATCTCAGTTATGTATTCATGAGTTAGTTCAGTCATGAAACCATGCATCAGATATGCATGCTCACTATGAATCTCAGAAATGCCAGTCATGTAGACATGTTTCAATTGTTCATGTTCAGTAAGTACCTCAACTTATCATTTTCCCCATCTCAATCAGTCTCATTCGGGGATGAATATTCCCAAGGAGGTGATATTGTAATACCCCATACTTTTACCTAGCTTAAAATCATCCTAGAAATGTTAAAGACTTGCTTTAAATATGAATCCACTTTTATACATGTTGTATTTTCAATATTTTCACTTTTTATCATGTGGGAAATTGAATAAGTTTTCCATCGATAACAAATTCGCCCAAATCCGACACCCAGGCGAAGTGTTAGACCCTTTTTAGTGAGACAATGTATCACCTGAGCCATCAGCGCATCGCAGAGCCAGCTTAAATGGAAATTGTCAATTTCCAATGTTTCTCCATGATAGTGGTGTGTCGCGCCAAACTTCCAGGTCACAAACAAAGTGTCAACGCCATAGCCCTACGTTCACAACCATGGAGATTCCCAATTGTCCAGTTCCAGTGACTTGGTGCGATAGTGGCGCATCGCGCCGAGGATTAAAATTGGGAAATTTTTGGAAGAATTAAAATACGCATCCAAGGGCTAGAAACGTCAATTTCTCACCCCTACATAAACCCAATAGCACGTGATTCAGCCATTTTTCACCCAAAATATAGTGTTTCTCTCAAGTTTCTCTTAAGAACAAGCTAGGGTTTTCAATTGGGGATTCAAATTCAATACTCAAATACAAGAATCTCTCTGTCAATCTTCATAGAATCAAGAACAAAGGTATGCACAGTGTTCATTCATGGATTTCTTTCATCCATGGAGCCCAAGAATCAAGTTTTAAATCTTGTATTATGAATATTTTGTAGTGGGTTGATTATATTCATGTGATTATGGTTGTATGATTCCCAAATTGGAATAATTATGTGTTATTCATGAACATATACTAGTAGGTGGTCTGAAATAAGTGAATTTGAGTTGAAATATGGAGTTTTATTGTATCAATTTGATGGTCATGCCTATGCCTTAAGTCATACATCCTAGGTGTTTGATAAAATGCCTAAGAGAATAGAAATTATGTAATATAGCTTAATTGTGACGCAAGTGATAAATGCATGCTTTACCCTATGACCAAGAATGACTTCCATGTATTGTGTGCATTATTAATGGTTGAAGGAATGTCCATGAGATTAGGTTGATAAAAGTATGACATGTTTATATGCAATTCCATTCATGTACAAGACTATGATAACCATGTGCTTCATGAAATCCCCAAATTAATGTATTATGGATTGTTGATATTGGTTATGTGTTCAAAAAGTATCAAGTCTTGTCAGTTTCATACTATCGAGTCATGGGAGTACTTGTACCCGATAATTTTATTGTGTGCCTAGAGCCAGTATCATGTTTTCACGATACTCTCAGTCAAGTCATGATCAGTAGAATTCAATCAATCATGTGACTCAGGAAAACTTAGTAAACTCAGTATCAGTCCAATCACATTCAGTAATCTTAGTAATCTCAGAAATCTTAGTGATCACGATCAGTCATAATGTCTCAGTAGTATTCCGTCAGTCAACAAAAATCAAGTGAACTCAGTTCAATTTAGTTAATCAGTAAAATTAGTAACAGATCAGTCCAGCCTAGTATGAACTAGGAAATCAGTTCTGTGTCTATTCAGTTGGGAGTAGGATTCAACACTGAGTGAACCCAGGGATGAGGACACACACTGTCAGCTAGTATAGGGTGTGATCCTTAGTAGCAATCCCTGTATTCCAAAACTACGTAGCCAGCGTAGGTTGAGATGTACCCTATGAGTTAAGGGATTATACACCTTATTTGAGTTTTCTTACTAGGAGGGGTTGACAGAAGAGCTCCCTGTCAGAGAGGGTTTACTCACAACTTGTCTTTACCCGTGGCACGGTACTGATACCCTACCATCTGGGGTTACAGGTTGGACCCCACCAGTTCAATTTTGAGGTATGTCGGTTAGATGATTACTTCCCACATTTACAATTTCAGTATTAGTCTCAGTAATAAAATTAGATAGTTTTTCAGATTTTATGACTGTCAGATACAATCAACTCAGAATAGTATGGAACTCAGCTAGTTCTATCAGAACCTAGACTGTCAGATACAATCACTCAGTATCAGTTATTTTAGTTATACATCTATTAGTATCTCATGTTATCAGTATTCAGTTTCAGGACTGTCAGATACAGTCAATCAAGCCAGTTCTTCATAACCAGAACTATAAAAAATATTCGTTCCTTTAATTATAATATAACATCAGTTCCTTAGTAGTCTATAGATTTAGTTATTCAGTATCCCAGTATTAGCACTTAGATATCAGTAAATCCATATTATCAGAATTCATGAGTCAGTGTTATCACAATCTCAATTACAATTACATACTCATGCATATATTATCACGTTCATGTTATTCTGTCAGTTAGTATTATTCATACATATAAACCATCGAATTTATCCTGCCTCACTTGTATTCCAGTATATTCAATCGTACTGACATACTTTCACTATGGTGTTTTATACCATAGGTTTAGAAGCACGATCTCCCAAGCATCCTTAGTAGATCAGATGTTCAGCAGCCAGAATAACAGTGAGTCCTCATCATTCGAGGATAGCATGATTATTTTATTACTTTATTATTTCAGTAGTTTAGAGTTAGTTGGGGATATGTCCCATCAACTCTACAGTTTTCAGACAGTTTTAGAGGCTTTCAGACTTCAGTATATTTCAAACAACTTACTTCAATTTTGGGTATTGTGATTCCCTATTACAGATATTGTTTTATATTTAGTATAGTTCATCTTTGAACCTTATGTCCTTATAGCTTACATTTTGCATATTTACAGTATATTGTTTAGAGCTCAGTTACAGATATTAGTCATGGGTTAGCTTGTGGTTATTTGGGGTCATTAGAACCGTGCAGCCTTCTGGGTACCAGATTTGGGGCGTTACAGGGGTGCTACATCTAATATCAACGTTGGTTAGAATAGTCTTTATACTTTTGCTACTCGCCAAGAGTCTAAGGCATCACCAGATGTCATTACTCGTACGTTAGAAATCTTTCCCCGTGATATGTATTGCTTTCTTGATCTAGGGTCAACTCTCTCTTATGTGATACCTTATCAAGCATTTCATTTTGGTTTTAATCCCGAGTGTAGTCAGATCATTTTTCTATGTTCACCCTAGTAGGTGACTCCATTGTGTCTAAAGGGATCTCCAAGGGTTATGTCATATCGATCCATGGTAGGGAGGCCTTGGTAGATCAAATATAGTTGGACATGGTAGACTTTGATGTAATTTTGGGGGATGGATTGGTTGAATTCATGCTATACATCTCTAGATTTTCGAACCCGTTGGGTCATCTTCTATTTCCCAAATGAGTCGGTGATTGAATGAGTTAGTAATTCCCTAGTGCCTAATGGAAGGTTCATTTTATATCTTAGAACCCAAATATTGATTTCTCAAAGGATTTCTCTACCATCTAGTGTATGCTAAGGATTCTAGATCTGAAGGTCCTTCTTTCTAGTCTGTCCCTATAATCTGTTAATTTTATAAGGTATTCCCTGATAATCTTCCTAGTGTTCTTCCCGATAGGAAAATTGATTTTTAGAAATGATCATCTTCCAAATACTCGTCTTATCTCCATTCCTTCTTACAAAATGGCTTTGGCTAAGTTGAAATAAATTAAGGAGCAGTTGAAAATTTATCTTGATAAGGGTTTGTCCTCCCTAGCATTTCTCCATAGAGTGATTTCGTTCTTTTGTGCGTAAGGGGGATGGTTTCCTCTGGATATGTGTAGGGTATCGATAGGTGAATAAGGAATTTTGGGTGACGTCCTTATGGGGTGGTATATATATATATATATTATGCGAGGTACTTTGTTAAGTGGTGCATAATGGTTATTAGGCACTAAGCTTGAACCTTAGATATTTGATTTTTGTGAAGGAAGTATGTTGCTTGGGGATAGTGATGCGAATTTATAGTAGTAAATTAGTAAAATTTATAGAGTGTATGGAAGAGATAAGGTTGATGACTTAGGTAATACAGGATGGGAATGTTGTGATATACATGACGAAAGTACAGGTTGAATTAATGAATTGGGGGCTAAGTCTTTGAATGGCTTAGGCAACAGAGTTTGTAAGAATATGCTGAATCCCAGGTAGCATTTGGATAGATGAGGTTTTAAGTATAAAAAATTCAAGTGTCCCTAGTACATGTCCATGGTGATACCCCCTAGAGCGGAGTGTTGTGCTTATAGGTATAGTAAGGAGGAAATCGAGGGCTAATATTAAATTTCCTCCTAATGGTGGGCTTATAAGCAGAGTAAGGTGAATTTACTCCCATTCTAGTGATTCACTCCTATTTTGGTTAAGAGGGCACTCTAATAGTGTCTTCGCATTCTGATAGTGCTTATACCTATGGCGCATATTCTACATGCTGCGTATGTCCATACTCCAGCCCCTGAACCAAAGGCAAGAATGGTTTTCAGAAATTCAAGCTTCGAAGTGTTCAAGCTCTATGTCTGTCATGACCCATGACTACCCCCTAGTCGTAACACGGTTCTTAGAACAATAAGTGATACCAAGATAACTCATGAACTGTCATGATACTTGACCAACTAGTTTAGGATATATAAAATAGCTAAATTTTCTGTGTGGAAACATAATCCAGACATAATCTGGATAAATGAAATACTGATAAAGTTTACAACCTGATAAACTAAAGAGAGAACTGGAGTTTACGTTTCATGACTCTAACAGACTATCTAGGAAGCCTCTACTATACTGACTATAGATAACTGGGACATGTCTCCAACTACCACAAATCAATACATATGAATATCAAAGAAAAGTACATGAACTATTACTGACTGGAGTGCCCAAAACAAGAGAACTCATCATCTACGGGCTGGAAGCTACAAACTATCTAATTATGTTGTGTAGGCTACAATTGGTACCTACATTATGAGACAATGTAGAACATAGAAATATATGTGGATCAGTACTTCTGGAATGTATTGAGTAAGTGAGGTGATTGCAATAAGTAAAACTAATTAGGAACATAATCTTAAAACATGCATGCTTAGTGCAAGTAGACTCTCCAAGAGACTGAAATAAACTGAAAGCTGAAGTATCTTAAAACATGAGTGACAAACATAATTTGATAAGCTGATGAATCACTACACTTAGTTCCTTAAAATCATTACTTTTGTAAAATAAGTAGAACTAAAACTAGGAAGCGGTAAAACATGAATATTGTATGTAATTCTCATGTAAAGCTGAACATGCTGTAAAACTACACTGAGGATCATGTATGGATACTGATCATGAAAACATGAACATGTAAAATTGATAATGCAAGGCCAAGCATAAACATGTAATACATGATCTAAATAACCTATATCTGAATAACTGAATAACTGATACTTGAATACTGGGTCATGCAAACTTGAACAAAGACACTCTAAATATTGTTCTGAGACTGTGCAAGCTAGCTATAACCAATATGCCCTAATCTAAACTATAAAAGTCCAACTTGTAACCCTAGTTGGAAGGGTGTTGATACCTTGCCACGGGTACTAACACTGGCTAACAATGTGGATCCTCAAGGTCGATCTCCCGAAGGATGAGAGTGTCATGCCTAACTGATGGAGGACCCCTGATAATCTACGATCGCGCCGTTGATATTGAACTTAGGGACTGCTACTACCATCTCATGCCTAACTGACGGAGGATACGTCATCCCTACATTCACTCGGTGCTAAGTATTACTCCCAACTGAATGACATTGATATTGGACTGAACTAAATTAAATTCAACTGAACATACAATTTATATTTCTCATCATGGTCTAATCATTACAATTGACTGAATGATAACACTTATGGTTTAGTTGAAATCAATTCTAAGATACTGAAATCATGTAAAACAACTAGGTATTGGGTGTTCATAACTTTCCAGCACTGGAGGATCATAAACACGATGATAAAGCTTTGAAACTATAGTATGAGATTATGGTTTAAAGACCCAAAACATAAAACTTTCATCAAACATTAGTAAATCATGAACTTGAACATAAAGGTGTCATAAAACACACTAAAACATCATGAATTCACGGATAACCTCGTAATTCAACATTTGGATGTGGATTTCAATTGGTATCAACATAGGAAATCGAAAATTAAAACATAAGTCAACAAAACTTTCCATAACATCATGCTAAAATAGATTTTGAATCGAGCCACTATGAATTAAATTTATCTTGATCAAATGGAACTTCAAAACCATGGGCAAAATCATATTTGAACTAATGAAGTGGTTTTTGGGCTCCATAGGTGGAAAGTACCCATGGATGAACATCCTATATACTTTAATTGATGAATTCTTGAATAAACTTGAAACCTTGAAATCTTGAGGAAGAAAGCTTGAATCTTGGTACTTGAATGATGAACTTATGAAAGAAACCTTATTCCTGACGTTTTCTTGAAGATTCTTGAACTTGGAAGCTTCAATTCTTGATTTATTGGGAAAGAAGTTTGGATTTTTGTTCTTGGGAAGGTAAAAGTTTTTGTGGGAGTTGATTTGAAGAAGATGGGCAAATAATGCCCATTTAGGTGTTATAATTCGTGCCTTGAATTTTGGGGTTGAAGGAAAAGGAACAAAGTGCCCCTTGACTCTTAAGAGGCTTAAAAAGTACAGGAATAGACCCTACTAACGCCCCTTAGTTCGAGGAATTAGCCCCCGCGCCGCCCGCGTTATCCCGGGAGAATAACCCCTGCGATGCGTGCTTATCGCCTTTCCTTACTGCCTCTTACAAAAAAGGCCATAACTTTTCACTCAGGCATTGTATTAAGGAAAAATTAGTATAGTTGGAAATATAATTCAATTATCTATACTTTAGTAGCTCTTGATCTTACAAATCACACATATATCAAAATTTCTACATGTTCATAGTAGGCCCTTGTAGAATCGAATACAAAGAATTGGCTGAATCAAAGGCTCTTAGCCCAACTTTGTTCTATCTGATTCCTATGAATATTTTTCACCTCAAAAGCATCATTAACACTAGGATAATGATAATGACACATTTATTCACATAATAACATGGTATTAAAGGTTACACACATAGGAACGACGGTTCAAAGTCTAGCTCAGAAATACAGGTTGTTACATTATCTCCCCCTTAGAATCATTCATCCTAGAATGATGGATAGGAACATTTTGAAGCCTTAGAAGTATGGAATAATGTACACAAAAAATGTTTGGTAATGAAGGATATAGCTGAGCTAAAACATTATAACTTTATCATGAAACTGATTTCTGAGCTGGCTTGACCCTATTGACTGTAAGGAGCTAATTCATGTTGAGAGTTTAGAACTCACTTAAAATGTTCATGATACAATTATACATATAGACCTACAAAGTGATAAATGATGCAATGTAAGCACGAATCATGAGATAATGAGACCAAGATCGTATAAGGTATATTACACTATCTGAGTTGGAATACTTGGAAAACTGAGATCATGTGCTGAAAACTTATGAACTGAGTCATGACTAGATGGCTAAATCTAAAACATAATGTATGGACTAAACTAACTTACCTCATGGAATAGCCATATTCATGAAACCTTGAATAGAAAGACTAGATGGAAAGATGGAAAAACATAGGAGCTTATCTTTATGATTGCTAAAGTGAATTATTGGCTACACGAACTAAATTATACTTAAAGCTTATACTCAATTGGAGTATTTGTTCAATACTCTTTGCAAAAAGTTCTAATAACATTAGGGTATAAAGATTTCTTAGGCATGATCTGAGTGATATATGTAAACAAGGAATCTTAATATAGCTATAACTATGTAACATGGAACATTGGCCTATGAAACATAAGCTGGGGTAAAATAACTAGGCCTTTGACAATGCATCTGCCCAATTCAAACTTAGCCTGCTTCATAAATGCTTGCATGGGTACATGAGGCATGATCTTCATGACCTATGTTTGGAGTTCATAAATTTATGAAATATTATTAGTACTATTGAATTAACTAGAACTACTTATACTAGGAACTGGAAGCGCACATTATTCTGTATGATGTGCATGAACATGAACTATGATCATGGAGTTGACATGTAAGGCATGAGTAGTGTCATGATGATGGAAGTACAAAACTTTGTACTGAGGTAATAATGGGTCGGTATCTTACTCCCCTATTGATGTTCTATAATACTCTAGCATCACTACTAGAATCTGAAAGCGTGACTTGGTTACTTGTTCTATCATCTCCCTTTGCTTTAAGCCATCATTCTAAGTCTGTGAACTACTTAATAAACTCTAACTGAACTGCAACCACTTTACTCTAGAGCTCGAGATATAAAAATACACATAAATACCATACTCACCCTAAAATATTACACCTGAGAGTATAAAACCCATTGCTAGTACTTCCCTCTGAATTCACACTATCTAGAATTTTATATCTTCTTTTTATTAGCTCATTTAACCAAGATTCAAACTTAAATTCTACCACTTAACATAGATATTCCCAAACCTTTAATGAACCATACTAATTCCATCATATCCTAGCATTATCATATCTCTAAACTAATTATTTTCCCAAAACTAGGAGAATTTTGACTACACCAACATACCCTACATCAACAACATATAATACATAAGTTAGCTTATAAGAACATCATATACTACATAGCCTCATTCACACTTAAAAACTCAAGGGTACTATCTAAGCATACAAACTGTTAAAACTTAGAAAAAATACAATCCCATATCACCTTGGGTACACCTCTAGATCATGTACACATCAACATAATTTCGAATCAACAACTTAAACTCTTGTATACACTATTTCAAAATTACTGATTCACCTTTTATACAACTAGCCCAAAGGATACATAATCTACTATATCCATATAAACACTATCCCCACTTTACTTCTGCTAAACTTCTGGGTTTATACTTCTAACTCAAGATATTATACTGCCATAGGATTCTGAAAAGGGATTTGAAGACATATCTAACTTTGGTTTAGTGCACAATTTTCAGCAACATGAATGAAATATTTCAAACTTCGGAACTTAAAAGCACTGATGGAATACGTTTAAGCCAGCATGTAATCCTATAACTGTTTGTGGGGACTGCCAGAGAAAACTCTATCGTAAGGATTTAAGATTGGCTATTTCTATTTCCTTAAGAATAAGGCAAAGATGGCACAATGGATTAACGTAAGAATTTGCATAAGTTCCATAGAGAACACTTCTACTGCACGATCTGTGGCATGAAAGAAGGGAAATAGTTCTTAGATGCCCTGTAGCCTCTCAAAGAAAAGTACAAACATCCATGTACAATTCCTCAAGACTCTACTAGACACGCTTCATAGTCACTATAAGACACTTGAAATCTGTACTCTAATACCAAGTTTTTTGTGACCCAAGACTACCTCTTAGTCGTAACAAGTGCTTAGGACAATAAGTGACCCTAAGCTAATCCATGAACTGGCCTGATACTTGAGCAACTGGTTTAAGAAATATAAAATAGCTAAATTTTTTGTGCAGAAACATAATCATGACATAATCTAGATAAATAAAATAATAATAAATCTTACAACCTGATAAACTGAAGTGAGAACTGGAGTTCACATTTTATGACTCTGACTGACAATCTATGAATCCTCTATTATACTGGCTATAAATAGTTGAGAAATGCCTCTAACTACCACAAATCAATATATATGAATAACCAAAGTAAAGTACACCTACTACAGACTAGATTCCACAAAATAAGAGAACTCATTACTTGCTGGCTGGAAGCTTCAAACTGTTTGATTATCTCAAGTAGGCTACAACTGGTACCTACATTATGAAACACTATTGCATATTGACATATATGTGGTTCAGTACTTCTGAAATGTACTGAGTAAGTGGGGGTGAATGCAATAAGTAAAAATGATTTGGAACATAATCTTAAAACATGCATGCTAAGTGCAAGTAGACTCGCCAACAAACTAAAATAAAGTGAAAGCTAAAGTATGTTAAAACATGAGTAACAAACATAATGTGATAAGCTGGTGAATCACTACACTTAGTTCCTTAAAATATTTACTTTGGTAAAATAAGTAGAACTGAATTTAGGAAGCGGTAAAACATGAATATTGTTTGTAAATCTTATGTAAAGCTGAACATGCTCTAAAACTAAACTGAGGATCATGTATGAATACTAATCATGAAAACATGAACATGTAAATCAAATAATGCAAGACCAAGGATAAGCATATACTAACATGATATGAATAACGGATATTTGATTAATTGAATAATTGATGTTTGAATACTTGGTCATTGAAAATGCTCACCTTATACATCAATTTAAGTGCTAAGCGATCATTGTCAATATATTTACCCAACTTAGAGACGGGGTCAAATCCATGAGGAACAATGTGAGTAGCGATTGAGTAAGTTTAAAATATAATTTACTTGCTAAGTTCAAACCTATGGTACAAGACAGTTTTGGTGCTTTTAATTTTTGCTAATGTGAGAGTAATTCTTGGGCTTGTAAGGGACTAATCCGAGACTACGAATAATTAGAGTATAATTAATTAGGCTCAGATCATAGGATTAGGCTATCCTATGGGTAAGTTATGCATGGGTATGTGATGAATCGATACATATCCTATTCATTGATGATGTGGTCTAAGTTTAAAGTCCTTGAGGCTAGTCTTCAACAAAGCCTCAAAGATGTCACCCATTAACCCTTTCGATTACCTAACGAGTGAGACAATTAAAACCACCCAACACCTCAATTAGGTATCCCTATTTCTGCGATGATACCCATGGTATAGTCAACCTCATAATCACCCTTTTTTATAAGATAGTGAAAATTAGCAAAATATGCCTATAATTGTCTACTATTGCTTTAGTTCCTACATCCCTCTTTCAAGAATGATGTGGTTTCCTAAAGGTCACCCAAACTGCTCTTTTAAGGATGGTTTTGGATTTAAAGAGCCTGATATTTTCATCCATCAAACCCATTTGGGTATTTGGGGATTTCACCCACAGATCCCAACAAATTTACCTAAGAAATAGAAGAACCCATCACCAATAAACAAGCATAAGCATATATGAATCACAACCCATACAATTTACACCCTATTTTAACATAATCCCAAGAAGAAGAACTAGCTACTCATGATGATAATAAACAAGAATAAACCAAAATCTCCATTAAATTGATTCATCAAAAGTAAAGAGAATGCAAACCACACTTTAAGTTTGAATGAATCCTTAATGGGATTTGCCAATTATCCACTTGGAAATCACTCCATTGTCTTCTTAGCTCATAATTAGTACAAATTTATCTCAAAGCTCCAAGAATTTACAAAAACCCTAGATTAAAGATG
This sequence comes from Capsicum annuum, assembly GCF_002878395.1. Classification (NCBI taxonomy): domain Eukaryota; kingdom Viridiplantae; phylum Streptophyta; class Magnoliopsida; order Solanales; family Solanaceae; genus Capsicum; species Capsicum annuum. The sequence goes on from NC_061121.1 coordinate 112,676,746, forward strand.
GAAGGTAGGTTTGTGGAATGATGGATCCCCTAAAAATGAGGGTTTTGAACTTTTAAATGGAAATTTAGGGTTGGCTATGCTCTTTTACTAATTTGCCCTTGTCTAAAAATCCTTTTATCCCGTGATCGCGACTCTGCCATTACTGAATTCTTCAAGCGATCACAGACTGCTGACTTCTTAACTTAGCACTATCGCGGTGGCCAATATGCGATCGCGGTACCTGAGGCCCAGTCTATATAGGTTTTCTAGCTTTTGCACTTCTCTTCCCACTTTGATCCTTTGTTAACTTATTTTGCCTCTTTTTGTCTCAGCACTTGTATACTTGCATAATATGGGAATTAGTGTATTTAACCATAAATATGTCTTACTTAGACATTCAAATCATAGTAGTGTGCATGAATGTTGAGTAAAAATGAGTGGTAAATTCACCACTAAACAATACCCTCAACTTAAAACTTTGCTTGTCTTCAAGAAACACTACCTTTTACTATGAGATAATGCACTTTTATGCCTAAATCAGATGACCTAAATAATCATGATGACTTCAACTTGATTACTACCACAAAGATCTCTTCAAACATGGGAAAGCCTATTTTCATAACACCCCCCAACATAACACATAATTTTCAAGAATACAAAGACTTCAAAGAGCAATCATGCAACAATCACTAATACTCAAGAAATGACTCCTCTTTGACCTCAACTACATTATACTTCTTTTTCCTTATTTTTAAGATATGACAAAATCACCCACCTCAACTTGTTTACATGTCTCCTCTCAAGAAGGAAAATTCCACACACCAAGTTATCAAATATGCAATAAAGAATTTAAGTATGAAACTGTCTCTCTCTCTAAAGAACTCTCGATGTTAACAAGTACAATCCATAGCTTGCCCCTATTTTCAATTTCCACTACGATGAATGCACTTAGTTGGAGATCTCTAAGGGCTTTTTGTGCTTGTAATGTAGGTTCGGGGTAGGGTAGGAGATTATTTGGCAACAAAGTTACAATACGCTCTTTGAACATCTACATTATAATTTTTCATCCAACTTTCGACCATGGGCCACTTCTATTGTTTTCACTCTTTAAACATGTGCCTACTTTTACTACCTTGATTCACCCCTCTTTTGAAAAAGCATCTTTTTTCACTTCTTTGCCTTGTACATTTCAAGCTTTTCTTTCCTTTCTTAGGTCCCTTTTTTTTCCTATTCATTTGTTCTCAAAGTTTAGCTCTTAGACAGTAACTTATATTCTTGTGGCCCAAAGTTACCTCTTCCAAAACTTCACCACCCCCAACTTAGGCTTTTTGCCTCAGTTTGCATTTTTAAGTCCAAGAAGAATAGGGTTCAAAAAAGGGATAAGAATTAAAAGGCTCACAACTTGAAATGTGTTTGCCAAAGAAAGGTATAAAGGCTCAAAGGGGGTTACTAGGGATAACATCTTTGCTAGGGTAGGCTTTTTAGGCTAAAGTGGACTTTCAATATCGCAAAGATGGCCTAAAAGTATCTCCCCAACCAAATAAAATAAAAATTAGCCTTGATATACTAATGGGGCAAGTTATAGATGGTACAAGTATACATGAGATTCAAACAAATAAGCTCACCATACATGGCATGAAAATTTGCCAAGGAGGCTCAATTGCCCCTCCTTCTATAGATGAAAAATGAAGTATCTACCAATTTTCACAAGTCAAAAATTTGGAATCACAAAATGAGAAAAAGAATTATTACAATGTCGCTCACGTCCATTCCTTTGATTTTCAAATATTTTTTGACAGAGGGGGTGTTTTCTTTGCATTTGCATCATGCACAATTTGCTAACCGGGGGAACAACACAAGTATCGATCTCATATTTGGGCTTTATAAGGGCAAACTAGCCATATGGTTACTCAAACTTTACCAATGATATGAATGAAATCCCCAAATCCACAATGCCATGGGTACTTAGATTTCCCTTGTATCTGTGAATCAAAATCCAATCACGACACTTTTCTCTTAAGAATGTCGTCAATAAATCCATCATGGAAAAAGGCTCAACCACCATCATTATTAAAGGTAAAAGATAACTAAAAGTAAAAATAATTAATTCATAAAATTTTCAAGCATCACGTTAACTAAGTTCAAGTATTGCAAACAAATGAATACACACAAGGGTAGGACACACCCCCAAGTAAAGGACTTGTAGTGACCTCACTACATTACACAAAAGCATAAGGAGAGTAACACGACTCCATGAAACCTAAGTGAAAACTAATGTTGAAGCTGGGTAAGCTGTTATGATTACAGAACAGATAGCGCTATTGTGGAGGTGCGATCGCAATCCTCCGACCGTAATTGCGGTACCTGAGGCATTCTGCTCCCCTATTTTCCTCTATTTTACTGCGGGCTTCCATACTTCTCAAGCTTCATTTTTCATTATTTTTTGCTTCCAACTTATCCAAAACACCTACAAAAAATCAAAACTATGTGACTTATTTCAAAAATATAATGATGCAAATATGAAAATGATGGGTTGCCTCCCATCAAGCGCTTGATTTAACGTAGTAGCATGATGCCTCTTTAACCATCATTTATGCCTTTACTTAGAGGATTTGAATTTTCTGTCTAATTTTTTATCATTATATTATTGGGGTGCATTAGGCAAATGTAAAGGTATGATGACTCATGTTCGATCACTACACTTTGAGGTCTTAAACTGTTTGCCTAATTTTGCATTGAAATTCCATATGAGCTCATTGGGTAATAGCAAGAAAATTAGAGGGCCACTAATTGGACATCAATATTTAAGCTTCTTGTCCTTCAAGATTAGGGTCTTAATATACCCTTTTTGATATACAAATTCTAGGATGTAACAAAATAGTTCATTATCACCCTCATTCAATATTTGGTCGGGTGGATTGTTTTTCACCAACTCTACCAAGCTTAATGCTGAGAAGTGGTTAGAATGAGGTCTTTTTCCTAATTCCAGAGTTGTCTCCATTTTGGTATCCTGGACATGAAATGGACTAGAGTCTTCATAAGGGATTTTCTTGGCTTCTTCTTCTAACTCTAGTACCATTTCTTTCTTTTTGGCATCATCTGTCATGTTTGGTTTTGTTGGTTGGGAAATCACAGAGGGTTCTTCAATATCAAGCTCATTTAGAAGAGTAGGAATGGTTAAGATATTTAAATGATAAAATACCATGCCAACGTCTTCTATCTTCAAGATTTTCTCTCCAAATGCCTTGTTGGATTGGAGTATAAAAGTTTTTTCCTCCTCCACCATTATTATTAACTCCAAGATACATTGAAGTATTACTTTAATGCCACTATTTCCTGTGCTTCGTTCTTCCCTTTCTTCATCATAAGACCTACCAAATTGACAAAAATAACTATCATTTGGGTTAGCATAACAAGGGGAGAGGGCCTTTGGAAAATCACTCCAACGTCGTAAATCATTCTCCTTTGATTTCACTCGTTTCAAGATACGTTGGAGCATCGCTTCAACACCACTATTTTTCTCGCTTTGTTATTTCCTTTCTTTCTCATAAGACCTATCAAAATCATAAGAAGAACTAGAAATTGGGTTAGCATAATCGAGGTAGAGGCATTTGGGAAATTTATCCAATGTCTATTTCGACCACCATATAGAGAACAACTATACTCCCCATAGGATTTAGATGGTACACACATCTCTCTCTAGGGATTATATCTACAATCTTGCCAAAAGTGGGGTCCACTATAATATTGATATGGATTGTCAAGATAGGATTTCCAACCACCAAACTAACTTTCATTCCAAGATGCCATAGTAAGATATAAACAAAAATAAAGAAAATCTACCTAACACAAGAAATAAAAAAAATAATAAGCAAATATTTACAAATTTGAATCAAATCAAGTTAGCTAAAATTCTAAACTAACTCAATACACCAAATTGTTCGCTGACAACGATGCCATTTGTGATAATGCTTAATTTATGCATCTGTTTAAGTAGATGAAATTCGTTATCAATATATTTGTCCAACTAAGAGTCGGGGTCGAATCCATGAGAAACAATGTGAGTGGCGATTAACAAAGTCTGAAATAAAAGTTTATTGCTAAGTTCAAACCTATGGTACAAGATGTCTTAAGGGTTTTCAATTTTTGATATTGTGAGAGTAATTCTTGAGCTTCTAAGAGACTAATTAAAGATAAAGAATAATTAGAGTGTAATTAATTACACATGAATCATGGGATTATGCTATTGTAGGGGTAAGTTATGCATGGATATGTGATAAATTGGTACAAATTCTATTCATTCATGCTATGGTAGGCTAGGTTTAAAGTCCTTGAGGCTAGTTCTTCAAAAAAGCCTCAAAGATGTCACTCATTGACCCTTTCGAGTACCTAACAAGTGCGACAATTAAAACAATCCAAAACCTCAATTGGGTATCCCTATTTATAAGATGATACCCAAGGTATAGTCAACCTCATAATCATCCTTATTTCTAAGATAGTAAAAATTAGCAAAATATGCCCATAATTGTCTACTATTTCTTTGGTTCCCGTATCCCTCTTTCAAGGATGATGTGGGTTCCAAAATTTTACTTAAAATCCTCTTTCAAGGATGGTTTCAGCTTTCAAGATCTTGGGATTTTCATCCATCAAACTCATTTAGGTATTTGGGGCTTTCACCTACAAATTACAACAAATTTACTTATGCAATATAAGAACCCATCACCAACAAACAAGCTTAAGCACATATGAATCATAACCCACATAATTACACCCTATTCTAACATAATCCCAAGGAAGAACTAGCTACTCATGCTGATGATAAATAAGAATAAACCAAAATCTCTATTTAATTGATTTATCAATAGTAAATAGAATGTAAACCACACTTTAAGTTTGAATGAATCCTCAATGGTATTTGATAATTCTCCACTAGGAAGTCACTTTAATGTCTTTTTAGATCATAATTTGTTTAAATTTTGCTCCAAACTCCAAGAAGTTACAAAAATTGTAGACTAAGGGAGGTAGGGTTTTGGAATGACGAATACTACAAAAATGAGGGTTTTGAGCTTTTAAATGGGAATTTGGGTTCAGCTATATTCTTTTACAACTTTGCCTTTGGCTGAAAATCCTGCTATCCCGCGTTCACATGTGGATCAGCCACAATTGCTGAATTCATCAACTGATTGTAGCCTGCTAACTTCTTAACTTACTACAATCGTGGTGGTCAATCTGCGATCATTGTACCTGAGGTCCAGTATGCACAGGTTTTCTAGCTTCTGCACTTTCCTTCCCACTTTGATGCTTTTTCAGCTTATTTTGCCTCTTTTCATCTTAACATTTGTATGCCTACAAAATATGGAAATTAGTGTATTTAACCATAAATATGTCTTACTTAGACATTCAAATCATAGTAGTGTGCATAATTGTTGTGTGTTAATGAGTAGTAAATTCATCATTCATCAGTCATGCAAACCTGAACTGACGCACTCTGAATATTTTACTGAGACTGTAGGAGCTAGCTATAATCGATATACCCCAATCTGAGCTATTGGGGTCCAATCTGTAACCCTAGTTGGAAGGGTACTGGTACTTTGCCAAGGGTACTAACACTACTGACGATGTGGATCCATAAGGTTGATATCCCAAAGGACAAGGGTGTCATGCCTAACTAATAGGGTACCCCTCATAATCTACAATGGCACCATAGGTTTGAAACTTAGGGGTTGCTACTAATATGCCGTGCCTAACTAATGGGGGAGACACCATCCCTATGTTCACTCGATGCTAAGTGTTACTCTTTGTTGAATGACACTGATACTGGGCTGAACTGAATTAAATTCAACTAAACATACAACTGACATTGCTCATAATGGTCTAATCATAACAAATGACTGAATGATAATACTCATGGTTTAGCTGAAATCATTTCTGAGATACTAAAATCATGTAAAGTAACTAGGTATTGGGTATTCATAATGCGCCAGCACTGAAGGATCATAAACCCAATGATAAATCATTGAAACTATAGTATGAGATTATGGTTTAAAGACTAAAAACATAAATATTCCATCAAACATAAGTAAATTATGAACTTAAACATAGAGGTGTCGTAAAACACGCTAAAATATTATGAATTCACGGATAACCTCGTAATTCAACATTTGGATATGGAGTTCAATTTAAATCAACATGGGAAATCAAAATTTAAAACATAATTCAACAAAACTTCCATGACATCATAATAAAACATAGTTTGAATCAAGACACTATGAATAAAACTCATCTTGGACATATGGAACTTCAAAATCATAGACAAAATCGTATTTACACCAAAGAAGAGGTTTTTGGGTTCCTTGGGTGGAAGAGATCTATGGATGAATATTCCACATACATTAATTGATGAATTCTTGAAGAAACATGAAATTAGAACTTGTACCATTGAATTCTTAAGGAAGCAAGCTTGAATCTTTGGATTTGAATGATGAACTTATGAAAGAAACCTTATTCTTAATGTTTTCTTAAAGATTCTTGAACTTGGAAGCTTGAATTATTAATTTCTTAGGAAAAAAGTTTGGATTTTTGTTCTTGGGAAGGGAAGGGTTTTTGTGATATTTGATTTGAAGAAGAAGGGTAAATAATGCCCTTTTCGGTGTTATAATTCGTGCCTTGGACATTTGGGGTTGATGAAAAAGGACCAAAGTGCCCCTTGACCCCTAAGAAGCTGAAATAGTGAAGGAATAGACCCCAAACCATGCCCCTTAGTCCTGGGAAGTAGTCCCCGTGCTTCCCGCCCTATCCTGATGGAATAACCCCCATGGTGTAGGCTTATTACCCGCCCTTACTGCCTCTCACTAAAAATGCCATAACTTTTTTGCTCAAGTACTGGATTAAGGTAAAATTTGTATCATTTGAAAGATAACTGAATTATATATCATTTGGCGGTCTTGAGCAGCAAAATTTCACATAGATCAAAAGTTATAGACATTCAAAGTAGGCCCTTGTAGAATCAATTACAAAGATTTGGCCGAATCAAAGGCACTTAGCTCAACTTTATTCTAAGTGATTCCTATGAATATTTTTCAGCTCAAATGCATTATTAACACTAGGATAATGATAATAACACATGTATTCACCTACAAACCATAGGACTAAAGTTTACACACATAGGAATAACGGTTCAAAGTATAGCCCAAAAATGTAGGGTGTTACAATGTTATGACACATATGATCCATACATTTATCTCTCACGCTATGCCTAGTTCTAGAAATAGTGGTTTCAAGTGAAAATCCTCTCCTTGTTTTCTAAATATGAATCTCTGATTTTGTGTTATATTACCCATGATATATACAATCGTGTTTCTCCTGGTGCCCAGTCTTAAGGAGTCATGCTATGGTATGTTTATGTCAGAATGACTCTCCATTTATAACCTAGGTGGTGTCTATGAAGTACTTTCTTCCTATTATACCATTTCTCATTTTGCGGGACTCTCCTTGAATATTACGACAAATAGGAGTTGTAATTGAGAACTAACACCCTTAAGAAAAACAAGGCTGGGGTTTCTCCCACAAACACATCTCTCTAGTCTCTAAGTTCAGGTTCACCTCACAAGTCAAGTAAATCCAGGTATGCGGGGTTTGAGCAAGGATAATCTTCCATCCTTGTGCCCGAAAACTTAATTTTTAAAGTTGAATTCATATGATTGAAATTAGGGTTCATACCTTATTCTTATATTTTTGAATTTATGATATCATCATGTGATTTAATGATTTATTTGCAAAAGAAATACCATTTATTCATGTATGGACTCACATTATTGTTATTATGATATGACTTCTTTATCTTGCCTTGAATTTGATGAATTGATGAAAAATCCTAACTTAAGTTTTGAGCATGGTACTTTGATATGATGTTTCTAAGACATGATGCATGAATTCAAAGATTTAAGCATACGTTATTGAGTGTAAGAAATTCAAGCTTATAAGTTAACTTTGCAATTATGGCTACTTGATTAAAGTATAGTTTTGATCTTATGATCACGATGAAAATTTGAAATCCACACCTTCACCCCATGAGTATAATTTAAGTAAAAAAAGCATAGTCAGTTTTTAGTTTACAAACCCACATGCTATTTTAAGGTGGATTTCCTAAGTATGAGCATAGATATATATATTTGGGAGTAGTATTTAGCACCGAGAAGGAAATGTGTATGAGCGTATCCTAATTTTTGGAAACTATGAGCCATCATAGCTTTAAGAGACCTCACTAGAGTGTGTCTTCTTTTTCCTATATGGATGAATTTAGTGATCACTATAAGTTAAGGTTCTATTTAGATGACACGGACAGGATTGCTCTCCCCAACATGGGTAAGATGTTTGACTCCATCATAGCTTACATGGTTTATGTCAGTTAAAAGAATCTCCCACAAGAAAGACTAAAAGTAAAGATTGCAGAAACTAAGAGTAATGACTCACTAAGCTTATTCAGTATGCTTTATTATTCATGTTTTATGATCATATAGTTTCTAGTTTTATTCATGTCTATGGTGAGTTCTTTACACTCATCATGCATGATTTAAAAATATATCCGGTTCTTCTTTTACTTATGCATTCACCCTCATATACTCAGTACATTCCAAAGTACTGACCCACATATATATGTCTATATGCTACATTGTCTTGTAATATAGGTTTTGGTGCTTGTTTCTAGTAGCACGATTGATCACGACCATCACTTCCTGCATCCCGATATTTGGTGAGTCCTAATAGTCCAAGGATACAGCTTATCAGTATCTTAATTATTTATAAAGTTACTTTAGCTACTTGATTTCAAATTTCATCCGAGTTATCTGGGGTCTGTCCCCGTGGATCTCTAGTTAGTAGTAGAGGCTTGTCAGACTATGTATCTTTTAGTTTAAAAAGTTTATTTGAGACTTTAAATTTCATGTTGAGAATGAGATTTTAAGTTGTTTCCCCCCGTATTAATAGGTATGTCCTATTTCACTTTCCATTAGAGTTTCAAATTATATAGATGTCAAGGATTAGTCTGGGGCTATTTGTAGTCCTAGGGAACGTATGATGCCTAGGGGGCCACTCTCGGGGCATTACAAACTTGGTATCAAAGCCTAAGTTTTTAAAGAGTCCTAGATAGTCACACAAGCTGCGTTACATAGTGTATTGATCATGAGTGTGAAATGCGTCACATTTATGAGCAAGAGGCTACAAAACAAGTTAGGGATCATCTTTCCTTACATGACCTATCATACTTGAAGTTGTATCTATCTACCCTAATTTATACTTTTACATAACAGAATATGCCTCACTGAGATAACACCGAAGAAATGGAGATCAACTAGCACCACTACATGCAGATCCTCTAAATGAAAATGTCTCACATGCATAATTTTGTGCTGCATTTCAAGCATTGGCCCAAGATATGAATGCTAATATTTAGGGAAATCAATAGGCAGTAGTCCCACTCACCGAAATGGTAACTCATCTATAGTCAGAATTTAGGATTCTATAAGGATGAATCCACCTGAGTTCCACAGGTCAAAGGTGGATGAGCATCCTCAACTAATTTTTGACGTGATAAGAAAGATTACTCAGATCATGCATGTTACTAAAGAGGAGAGTGTGGAAATGACATCTTATTGGTTAAAGGATGTTGATTATGATTGGGTCATTATGTGGAAGGATGGTAGGGGTGACAATGCAACTCCTATAAGTTGGCAAGTGTTTCAGATTGATTTTCTGGATAGGTTCTTTCTTGGCGAGATAAGAGAGGCCAAGGTGGAGGAGTTTATAAACCTGAGGCAGGGCTCTATGACAGTGAAGACATACTTCCTTGAGTTCATCCAACTAGCTTAGTATGCCCTAGAGTTTTAATCTGACTCTAGAGCTCGCATAAGTAAATTTGTTATCGGGGTATCACATTAGGTGGTCTATGACAGTGAAGAAATACTTCTTTGAGTTCAACCCAGAAGGTCTTTTCTTACATTTATGCACCATCAAAACTGAATGTAAGAAAAGACCTTCTGGGTTGGAATCTTTAACCCAGACCAAATAATTACGACGTTCCTTTTGAAACCAACCTCCGAGTTCTAAGATATGATACAACTATTTCCCTTAATAGCTAGGGACCGAAACCATCCTCCCTTCCTATAATTGACTCACCATGGAGTATAAAGATAATCTTTTTATGAATCCAACATCCAAATGACACATCGCATGAGTGTAACCAATCTATTCACTGAATGATATCGAAATCCACCATATTCGAGTCACACAAATACACCAAGACCCCTTTACTACCAAAAGATACCATACACCCCCATACACATTGTTGGTAAGTGAAGATTCATTTATCGAGGTAGAAATGAAAGAAAAAAAGAGTCTGAAATAACCATGGGACCACATCCAAAATACATAATCACAAATAAGGTCATAAAAGAGAGGGAACCCCAAACCAAGTAAACCATACATATCACAAGGAAAGGATATTTTCAATGTACCACCATCGACATCAAAAGATGATTTGGACTCCTGAGGAATAATAAGACCATTGAGACAATCCTGACCACTACCAGAGCCAAAGGTAGTAGCCAATAATCTATTTGCCCAAGTGACAACCCTTATAGGACATCTCTGTCACACAAGACCTAACTGACCACAGCTAAAATACTAATTACACCCTCTCTCACAAAAACACGGTGTGACCAACCATAAAATCTATATAGAAAATAGGATAATAAGGATTGGACTCCATCAAAAAACCAGAAACTACAACTGCTGACAAGGTCGGTGTAGTATGAGTTAGACTAGATCCATCCATATTTTTTTGAGTAGAATAGGTAAGTTTCCACAACTTTAGATTATTGAGGAGACATGATCCAAAGAGTGAACCAAGAAAGATTCAGATAAGATTTCAAGACCTTAGACCCCATAGCTTGAAAGTAGAATAACCAAGAACGTGAAACATCCTAAATGCCTCGTAGCCTTCTGATTATAAGTATGGTGCATGACACACCTATACGCAAGACTCTACTCAACATGGCTTTGTAGAAACCCATGAAACCAAAACCTAAAGTTCTGATACCAACTTAACATGACCTAAACTAGGGCTTTGTCATAATAGGTAATCCTAAGCCCAAGCAGGATCGAGAATCGCCCCTGTTGCACAACCCGACCACCAAATACATACCTTGAGTCGGTCGATGTCCAAACATATAAAAATATGGTATATTTACCAATGTGGTGACTTTGGTATAAGTCTATATCTAAGAGCAACCCAACCAAGTCCAACCAATAATAACCAACTAAACCAATGCAGAAATCATAAACCAATGCCTTGATAATCAGCCAATATTTGTATGTACATAAACAAAACAATCCATTTCATACCCAATTTCACAATTGTCCATACAAAGTCTCTACACCAACCAAAAGGTACCTAGTCAGGACATGCCCCCAACCATAGCTAAAACAAAAGTTTATGAAAGACAAGAGATATGTAAAGTAAACTATGACATGAACTAGATGCCTTTTGAATTATGGAAGATCACCATTTTAATCCAACATCGACTATACCCAAATCCAATCACTAAGAAGGAGAAGTAGAATGGATGGTTCCTGCATAGCGTAGGTATGCAACCGCCCAAAAATAGGTTAGTGGGTGAACACTAGCATGTAATTAGGGTAAGGATAAAATAATGCCATTTACAAAGCTAAGTAAAACCATCTCTAATGCATACAACCATACACACATATATAACTATTTTGGGAAAGGGAACTGGTTTTGGCATGCCATTAAGACCTTTATCTGGGCTGTGTAGCTTTGCCAACCTAAATATGAGTTTAGCTTCTCCTATTAAAAGGGTTCCAGTATGTATAGCCATACAATTAGGGAAGAAAAACCTAGGATGACTAGTACACCCCCAAAATATAGTTTAACATCATTCTAATGGTTACCAAGACCAATCTCACATCAACAAATATGAGTGTCCAATTTTGGTCCCCTCGGTATCTCTACCTTTTATAGATTTTCTACACATCATGCCATTGTTGTCCAATTAAAACCATTACCAAGAAACTAATAAATCCATTTACCATTTATTAACCAAAGCCATTTAGTGGTGGTATCATCATACCAACCATACTTGCAAGTACTACATAACCAACCATATACAGGTTTAAGAGGACTTCTAAGTGCCCTTCCATTTACCATATTAAACCACTTGGGGGATTCTATGTACCCCAAAAGCATAATAATTTTTATAGCCACCAAGGCTTTAACATTTAATCCTTCAAAACCATGTACACCATTTATACCATTTCATAACCATTTTGGACCATGCCAAACATTTAAAGCATTTATATCATTTAAACTATTTAAATAATGAAAACCATTTAAGGTTCCATTACCAAACATAACCATGAAAGAATGCCAAGTAAAGTTCAACAAAAGAGTAAAAACATTCTTCAAGGCATTTTATCAAATATGTCGAGTGCATACCTTTAACAAGACCAAAACTAATACATAAAATGCCATAATTAGGGTTACTTAAGAACCATTTCTTAAACCATAACCAACGAATAAACACATATGCAAACCATTACGAAAAACATGTAAAAATATAGTTTAAACCAATACTAAACATATGCATCAAGTCCCTCAACATATATTTTGAAAACCACCATTCATGATCTATAAATCAATGTTTAAAATGCAATACATATGCTTTTAGTTGGAAATAACATTGAGGTAAGGAGTACATGACATATACATAAAGATTCATAGAAGAAATCTTGACTTTTGAGCCCTTTAAAGAACAAATGAAGAAACCATGGCCTCAAATCTTGAAGAGCATTTAAGAGAGTATTTAAAGTGTTTCCATTATTTAATAAGTGTTATGGAAGGTCAACAAAGGTTATATAGTGTGAGAACATAAGGTATTTAAGGTAGGAAATATCTGGACTACCCTTGACTTAAAATTAAAAATAAACCATGCCTAGGGGTACGACTTCCTTTACCATCTGTATCCAAGGGTACTAGTGGTACCCTAACTCGTACCCAAGATCATGCAAAGACCCTACACGCTGGTCTCTATATGACTCAGCCCCCCACTCATACCTTCACGGGATGAGTCATACACCAAACTGAACCCACAACTCGTACCTTTGATAGACTTTACATGACAACTCAATAAAGCACTATACAACTTGCCTTGAGCCACTTGTATATTTGGATATGACTCGTACCTTGATGACTCATACCTTGGCTAGTAACCAAGCCAAACACACTGTATAGGGTACAACTTCACCCTCAATCCACCCTATGACCTGTATCCAAGGTTACAAATCATACCCTTGAGTCATACCAAACTTAGTGTGTCCAAAACTAAAGAAAAATTTGCAAGGGCATTATTTTGGGGTGTTTCATGGACCTTCAGCAAGAGTTAGATGCAATTCACCCAGTTTTCCATGTTTTGATGCTTAAGAAGTCTATTGGAAATTTATTTTTAGTAGTTCCATTTGAGGGTATTGGGGTCAGTGATAGCTTGTCATATAAAGAGATTCCTATCGAGATACTTGATAGGAAAGTCTGAAGACTAAGAAATAAGGATGTAGCACTAGTAAAGGATCTTTGGAGGAACCAGTTGATCGAAGGGTCCACTTGGGAAGTTGAAACAGATATGATGACTAAGTACCCTCATCTTTTTTCTTCAGATTTATTTCCTACCAAAGGAAAATTATTATTTCCAGTAAATTCTTTTCTTTAAGTCCTTTTAAATATTCCTATATCATATCGCGTGTTTGTGGGTCTTGAAATCCTAGTGATACGTTATAACATTTAATGTAAAATTAGTTTTGGGGAGTCAATTTGGTTCTAATATCCCAATTCAAAATAAGTCTCATTTAAGGAAAAATATTTCCAAGGAGAACATATTCTAATACCTTATGATTTTAAGGTTATTGTGGAACCTACGACTTATTTCTCATGTCGTTAAGACTCATCATGAGTCGTATGATGTATTCATAAGAAGACAATGTGAAAAGATTAAAGTACTATTTTGGGTACGACTCGACCCTAAGAGTCATAATAAGACTATATAAGTCGTATAGTCAGTCATGACCAGCTTAGTGGAAAGGTCTTATTTTTTTGGTCACACGATGAGTCAACCCTAGAAGTCATCACTTGATATTATGAGTCGTATAAGGAGAGTTGTAAGATCAACAGTGTAGGTCCTCAAAGTTTCTGTCTAGGTTACGAGAGTTTGCTATAAGTCGTAGTGACATATTACGAGATGACTTGTAACCAAACCAGTGCATACTTTCTTTGTTTCTACCAAGGTTATGAGTCACTAGGTCAACTTGTAACCTAATGTTACGAGTCGTGAGATGGCTCATGAAGATCGATGACCTAGTTTTGATAAGTTCTGTTGAGGTGACTTTTGCTCTTTTCCCCTATTAAAACTTCCAATCCATGACTTATAACTTAAGAAGAGGCATTATATTTCTATACTTTCAATCGGTTAACAACAGTCCTTCTCCTCTCATCCTTAAGAATAACAAGGCTATGGTTTATTCTACAAACTTATATCTCCAGTCTCTAAGTTCAGGTTCTCTTCATAAGTCAAGTAAATCCAGGTAAATGGGGTTTAATCAAGGATAATCTTTCATCCTTCTTCTCAAAAACTTAATTTTCAAAGTTGAATTCATATGATTACAATAGGGTTTATACCCAATTCTCATATTTTTGAATTTATGATACCATCATGTGATATAAAGATTGATTTGCACAAAAAAAGATCCTTTATTCATGTTTGGACTTACATTATTATATTATGATATGATTTTTTTCTCTTGACTTGAAGTTGATAAATTGACAAAAAATCCTAACTAAAGTTTTTAGCATGGTACTTTGACATGAAGTTTCTAAGACATGATACATGAATTCAAAGATTTAAGCATATGTTATTGAGTGCAAGAAATTCAAGCATATAATTTCACTTAGAAATTATGGTACTTGATTAAAGTCTAGTTTTGATCTTACGATAATGATAAAGATTTGAAATCCACAACTTTACTCCATGGTTATAATTTAAGTAAAAGAAGCATAGTTAATTTTTGGTTTACAAACCCACATGCTATTTTATGGTAGATTTTCTAAGTATGAGCATATATATGTATATATTATATATATATATATATGAGAGTAGTATTTAGCACCGAGAAGGGAATGTAGATAATTGTATCCTAGTATTCGAAAACTACGAGCCACGGTAGGTTTAAAGGACCTCACTAAAGAGTGTCTTCTTTTTCCAATATGGATGAAGTTTAGTGATCACTATAAGTTAAGGTTTTTATTTCAATTGAAGGGTAGGATAGCTCTCCCCAACATGGGTAAGAGATTAGACTCCATGATAGCTCACATGGTTTATGTCGGTTATAAAAATCTCCCACCAGAAAGACTAAAAGTAAAGATTTTAGAAACTAAGTGTAGTGACTCACTAAGCTTATTCAGAATGGTTTATTATTCATGTTTTATGATCATACAGTTTTGTAATACTCTGTAAGAACCTGTCTCAATTAAGCTCACGATTACATGTTAAAGGGGTCCAAAACTTAGAAATTTCACTAAGTGTTGGGACTTAGTCTTTCCAAGGCCCCTAAACTTCAATAATTTTATTTATTACCTTTTCAACATTATAAAGTCGATATTTCAGGGGTGTCTTGGGTGTATTTCAAGATTTTTAGATGAGCGTAGAAGAGTGTTTGGAGAAGTAAAATAGTGAGGGCACCGAGATAGGCCTATGGTACCTATGGCACAAGGCTTAGACTGCCGCTCTGGATCCCACAACATATTTCTTAGACCGCCCTATAGATCCCATAGTGCGAGGTCTTGGTTCGACACTTTAGATCCTACGATGCTCCATCTCCTTTTTGTCCAGCTTTTGTTTTACATCAATTAAGGGTATTTGGGTCAATTTCCCTCACTTAAAATCACCTATAACATGAAATTTAGGTCTCCAAGGAGCATTATTTTCCCCTTTATTGATAAAATCTCTCAAGAAAACCATCTTCCACCTCAAGGAAAAGCCCTAACTCATTCTCAAGGAATTAAGAAATTCAAGCTTTAAACCTCAAGAAATTCCCAATAATCTTCACAAAATCATCTAGTGTGGTATATGTGATGTTCGTCCATGGGTTTCTTTCACCCATGGAGTCCAAGAATACCTTTATGGTTTTAAATTATGAGTTTTCATATCTAAGTTAAAATTGAATCTCTTATGAATTCAATTACAAATAATGTTTATAAGTGTTTTACAAGTGGGATGAGCCATTACATGTTTTAAAAGTTTTAGTATTCATGTTAAATCCCTAAGTTATGATTTTAGTTTTGTAACCATGTGATTTTTGCATTCTTTATCCATTCCCATGCTTAAGTTCATGACTCTCATGTGTTTGATGAAATGCCTAAGTGTTGGGTTTTGAACAATTATCTCCAACTATGGTTTAAAACCTTTTATATTGCATTATTGTTAATTCCATTCAGTGTTAGTGGGTTATGAACAACCGATATCTTTGTATTTTACATGAATTTAGCATTTTAAGTACTCAGGTGGTTAATTGATGACTCTTATTATTATATTTACATATTTATGATCATGATGAGAACTATTAGTTATGTAATAATGTTCAGTATAGTTTAGTCCATTCCAGTATCAGTGTCAATTGAGTTGTGAGTTATATTTAGCACTAAGCGAACTTAGGGATGAGGGTACACCCGACAGTAGAGGGTATGACTCTTTGAAGAAATCCTCAAGTTATAAAACTATGTAGCTTGCATAGGATAGAGATGTCTACCTTCCATTTAAGGGTTGACTAAGTATCTACCTGCCAGTAAAGAGAGACACACATCTCATTAGAGAACCTGCCAGTTGAGGGGGACTCATTCGTCCTTCGGGACACCATTTTAGTTGATCCACATAGCCAGTGTTAGTACCCATGGCTTGGTACTAACACCCTTCAAACTAGGGTTATAGGTTGGACCCTGATTAGTTCAGATTGGTACATTTCAGTTAGATGATACCTCCCAAAGTCTCAGTATAGTATTTTGTATAGTTTTAGTCCTAGTTTGCCTGACCAAAGAACATAGATTCTCAGTTATTCAGTTATCATATTTTAGTATTTCAGTTTATAGATTATTTCAGATATATCTTTATGTTTGGTCTTGCATTCTCAGATATTGTAATTTCCATACATTCTTGTTTAGTTATCCCATGCAATTCAGTTAGTCTTTACTTCATAAACACAGTAGCCCATGTATATCAGCCTGACCTCATCTCATATACCTGTACTTCAAAGTACTAACTGCATTCTCATCTCTGTGTTATGATGTCTTATGTCATAGGTTTGGACACATAGTTTCTGACCGTAGTTAGATAGATCAGCATAATATAACAGCCGTAGTTGTGAGTCCTTATCTATCGAGGACATGTTATGTTTGTTTAATTATTTTAGTAGTTTAGTTTAGTCAGTTAGTTGAAGTTAGTTAGGGTTTTGTCCCATCAACTCCTCAGTTAGTTTAGAGGTTTCTCACAATTCAAACAAAATAATTAGATAGTTATTTAGTTACTTTCAGTTCTTATCAGTTATTTCATCTATTCAGTATTTCATATTTTTAGTATTCAGATATATATTACCTTCTCAGTTTATGTTTTTCACATGTGTTATATCTATATTTATTCAGTACCCACAGAACGTACTATCTCATGGTTAGCTTATGGTCACTTGTGACCATAAGCACCATTATTTTTATGACTCGGGGGTAGCCTCGGGTCATGACAAAACTTGGTATTAGAGCCCAGAGTTTTAAAGTGTCCTAGGAAGTCTGAAAGATGCATTGAGTAGAGTCTTGTGCATGGGTGTGAATCATGCCACTTTTATAGGAAAAAGGCTATGAGATATTTTAGGAAAAGTTTCCGTTCTTTCATTATTCATGCAATGCAAAAGAGCATGATATCTACTTAAAATCTCTTTCTAACTCTTCCTTTATTCTATTTATATAAAATGCCTCCTAAAAGAAATAACAGAAGAAGGAACGGGAATCAGCCTGCACCACTGCCAGTTCAGGAAGATCCCCTAAATTAACATGACTCATATGCTGAATTTAGAGCAGCTTTCACTACATTAGCTCATTCATTAGTGGCCTAGAACAATCAGAAGGATGTTGCCCTAGCTAATCTAGTGGCAAATATAGCTGCATCTTGGATCGAGATTTCACCTGAATGAATTCTCTTTTATTTTTGGGATCCAAGTCTGAGGAGGATTTGTAGGAGTTTCTTGCTATGGTATAGAAAGTGGATGATAGTATGGGTGTCATATTGAGTGAGAGTGTAGAGTTGGTTGCATATCAGTTACAGGATGTAGCTCACACCTGGTATAAGTAGTGGAAGGATAATAAGAGTATTGAGGCGGGGACTATAGAGTGGGGGGAGTTCGCCATGGCTTTTCTAGACAAGTTCTTCCTATTATAGTTGAGGAAAGCTAAAGTGCAGAAGTTCATCAATTTGAAGCAAGGTGATATGAGTTTGAAGGAGTACTTACTTAAGTTCACTAAGATAGTGAGGTATGCTCCTTCGATGGTGGCTGATAATAGGTCTAGAATGAGTAAGTTTGTATCTGGTATATCTGATAATGTGGGCAAAGAGTGTAGGATCGCAATGTTGATTAAGGAGATGGATTTAACTGGACTTATGATTCATGCTTAGTAGATTGAGGAAGAGAAGCTTAAGGAGAAGGAGAGAGAGAGAGAACAAGAGGGCTAAAATAGGTATTTTTAGTTTTTCACAGATGATATCAGAGAGTGGTAATCATTCTTAGTTCTATCAAAATTTTTCAGCCCTAGCCCCAGCCCCATCTTTAGCTAGTGTGCCAGTTCCTAAGTTCAGGAAAGATAGTTGGGATAGAGCACAAGGCTCCCTTCTCAGTGTCTACTCCAGTAGGTGCCTCTATTGTAGCTAGGCAGGTATACAGGAACTGCTCGGTCATAGTATCCCATAAAGTTACCTCAAATGACCTCGTAGAGTTAGAGATGATTGATTTTGACATCATTCATAGAAAGGATTAGATCCACTCATGCCATGCCTCAGTTGACTACAGAAATAGAGTCGTTCAATTTCATTTTTCCAATGAACCAATTATTGAAGGGAGGGGTAGTAGCTTAGGGGTAAAATCATTTCCTATCTTAGAGCAAAAAAAATAAGTTCTAAGGGTTGTGTTTACTATCTTGTTCAGGTCAAGGACTTTAGTTCTGAGACTCCTGGTATCAAGTTAGTTTTAGTAGTAAGGAATTTCTAGATGTGTTCCCTGAAGACCTTCCCGGAGTTCCTCCCTAAAGGGAAATTAACTTCAGAATAGATCTTCTTTCGAATACCCAGCCTATTGCTATTCTACCCTACAAAATCGCTCCAGCTGAGCTTAAGGAGTTGAAAGATCTTTTAGATAAGGCAATTATCAGGCCTAGTGTTTTCCCATGGAGCGCTCTAGTCCTGTTCATGCGCAAGAAAGACAGTTCTCTTAGAATATGCATCGATTTACGTCTGTTAAACAAAGTCACAATCAAGAATAAGTATCCACTCCCCAAGATACATAACTTGTTCAACTAACATCAGGGTGCCAATTATTTCTCTAAGATAGACCTTAGATTCGGCTATCATTAGCTTAGAGTTAGAGAATGTGACATTCTGAAGGTAGCCTTTCGAACTTGGTATGGCCACTTCAAATTCTTAGTTATGTCCTTTTAACTAACAAATGCCATTGTAGCTTTCATAGAATTGATGAACAGAGTGTTCAAGTAGTACTTGGACATGTTCAACATAGTCTTCATTGATGATATTCTTGTCTATTCTTATAGTGAGAATAATCATGCAGAATATTTGAGAATTATGTTGCAGACTCTTAGAGCTCATCAGTTGTTTGCCAAATTTAGTAAGTGAAAATTTTGGCTATGATCAGTAAATTTCCTTGGACATATTATTTCTGGTAATGACATTAGAGTTGACTCTCGAAAGACTAAAATAGTGAGAAATTGGCCTAGACATATCTCTCTATTAGATATCAAGAGTTTCTTAGGCTTGGCTGGCTATTACAGATGGTTTTTTCAGGGGTATTCTTCTATTGCATCCCATATATCTCGGTTGACAAAAATGAAAGTCAAGTTTCAGTGATTAGATTCTTATAAGAAGAGTTTTCAAGAGTTGAAGACTTGAATCACTTCCACGTTAGTCTTGACCTTGCCGGATGGTTCTGATGGATTTGTGATTTACTGTGATGCTTCTAGATTTGGTCTTGGTTGGGTGTTGATGTAGAGAGGTAAGGTAATAACCTAATAATCTAGACAGGTTAAGCCACATGAAAACAATTATCCTACCCATGGTTTTGAGTTTGCAGTTGTTATGTTTGCTTTAAAGATATGGAGACATTACCTTTATGGGGTTCATGTGGATGTGTTCACATACCATAAAAGTTTTTAGTATGTGTTCTCACCAAAAAATTTGAATCTTTATCAGAGAAGTGGATTGAGTTATTAAAATATTATTATATAAATGTGTTGTATCATTTGAGCAAGGCCAACGTAGTGAAAGATGCCCTTAGTAGGTTATCTATGGGTAGTGTTTCTCATGTTGAGGAGGATAAGAAGAAGTTAGTTAGTGAGGTTCATCAACTTACTAGATTAGGTGTTCGGTTGGTTAATTCAACAGAAGGTAGTGTATGGGTCAAGAATGGTTTAGAATCATCCTTATTTATTGAAGTAAAATAAAAGCAAGAGAGACATCCTAGTTTGGTTAAGTTGAAGGAGGCTATTAGAGACCAAAAGGTGGAGGTTTTCTCCCAAGGGGGAGATGGTGTACTTCGTTGTCAGGGTAGTTTATGTGTTTTATGTATTGATGACTTGAGACAACGAATACTTGCAAAAGCGCATGGTGCATCATACTCTATCTATTTAGGAGACACTAAGATATACCATGACTTATGGGAAATCTATTGGTGGAGTGGTATGAAGAGGGACATTGCAGAGTTTGTAGCTAAGTGTTCTAATTTTTAGTAGGTTAAGATTGAACACCAAAGGCCTAGTGGCACATTGCAAGAGTGTAATGTTCCCTTACTTTTCCTAGCTCAGTTTAGCTCCTAGTGTGTGAAAGGACAACTTTAAAAATGTATAACTCATGATACATATGGAATTTTCCAACTCTAGACCCACTAATATTTAGATAATTGAATCAACTTTCCAACGATACAAATTTTGCCTCAATCCAATACTCGATTAAGAAGTTATGGTGATTTTAGTGAAAGAAGTAGAACACCGCGATAAGCAGCACACGCGGTGAAGAACAAATTTGTAATTGTCTTTTTTCCAGTGGATCATCGCGATTAGCCCACATCACGTAGAAGTTTCAGTTCCCGTTCGTCCTTTTTGAGTAGCTCAATGTGATTTGCCTATATCACATCAAAATTCCCAATTGGTCAGACACCGCATCGCGGTGGAGTGTTAAATGACACTCGTCCTTTTCTAGTGATGTAACACAATTATGCTGCATTTCACCATAACCCAAAATAGTGTTTGTCCTTTTTCCAGTGAGCCACCGCGATTGTACCGCATCAAGGTAGGGCTTAAAATTGGGATTTCCAGTTTTGAACTAATTTTTACAAAGGGAAACCTAGTCATTTCCCAAGCACCCAATTAATGTAAAACACAAGATTTAACCTATTCTAAGAATTATATCCCCACTCTTCATCAAATTTCTATCCAAGAAACCCTAGAACCTCAAAACTTAAACCCCAAAAAAACCAAATTCCACCATTCTTTTTCCAAGATAACCCAAAATTCAAGATCCCCAATTCAAGAACTTCAAGAATCAATCTTCAAGAGCATAACTAGGAACTCAAAGTTCAAGCTTCTTTATCAATTTCATCAATTAAGGTATGTGGGGTTTTGAACAAGGATAATTCTTTCATCCTTGTGCCCAAAAATAGTTTTAAAGTTGATTTTTACATGAAATTATATGAATTTCAGTTTAGGTTTTATAACCACTTATCATTATTTGAAGATTATGAGATTTTGAGAGATATAGATATTGAATTGCATGTCTACTTTCATATTTTCATGCGTATTGCAGAAATTTCCAGATTTAGAATTAAATTATCAATATTTTCATTACCAAGCATGAATTTTGTGATGATTTGACATGACATATATTCATGGGTTAATAGCCCTAGTTTGAATATTTTTATTTCAAGAAGATTATGCTTTTAAGCATCTCTGATGATTTGTATATTCAGATTTGGAACAAAGATTTGATCTTTTGATCTCAGCTTAGATATGGAATACACTTTTAAGATTTAACTATAGTTTATATAAAATAGATTCACAATAGGTTTTTCATTGTAACCCTCATGCTAGTTTTAAAAGTGGATTTCCACCAGAATGAGCATACAGATTAAAAGAAGTAGTATTAAGCACCAAGTTAGGTATGTTTACATGCCCCAAAACTATAAGCCAACATACGTATGTACAAATTATTAGATTATTCCTATTTTTATATGGATCACAATTATAGATGTGATCAAGTTATAGATGTGATCTCGCCAATGTGAGGTTTTCCCATAAGGGAATTAGACGTTGGACACTATGATATCTCACATAGTGTATGTCAGTTAGAAGAACCTCACTAATAGCAAAGACTTACAGAATAACTTTTAGAAACTAAGTGTAAAAGCTCACAGTTTTATTTCGATATTGCTTTACATATGACATTAGCTATGAGATTTTATATTTTGTTTTATAGATCCAGAAGTGAGTCCTTTCTACACTTAAACAACATGATATAAGGACAGAATACCGTACAACTTTTAGAAACTAAATGTAATGACTCACTAAATCTATGAAGTATGTTTTTCTATTCATGATTATGATTTTCATCTTTCAGATATTCCATTTTATATGAGTCATCTACATTTAGCATACATTCTTTTACAACTTTATAATAATATTGAGATAATGATTTACTTGTGCATTCACCCCATATACCCAGTATAATCCAGAAGTACTGATCCATATATACGTCTATGTGCTATATTATCTCATAACATAGGTTCAGGTGCTTAGTTTCAGCAGCGTGAGTGATTTTGATCATCTCTCTTTACATCTCGATAGTTGGTGAGTCGTCATAGTTTGGGGACCTAGTTATTCAGTTTTTTAGCTTATTAGTATAGATGATTAAGTATTTTCAGACAGTTTGAGTTAGCTGCGGGCTTGTCTCATTGACTCTCTAGTTATTAGTAGTAGAGGCTTGTCAGACTGCTAGTTATGATTCAGACTTCTAGTATTACTTTTCTATACTTTCATTCTAACATTTATAGATATTATGTTTAGATAATTTCAACTTAGATTAGACAGACTTTCGTATTTATTTCATGATTATATTTCTCTATTATGTATTTTAGACTTAGTAGAAGTCTTATAGGGTTCGCTTAAGGCTACTATAGTCTTGAGCATCATGTGATGTCTCGAAACCCATTTTTGGGGCGTTATAAACATGGGTATAAAGTGCACCATATTTATGAGTAAAAGGCTACGGGCTATTTTTAGGAAATCATCTCTCTCTTTCATAATCTATCGTGCTTACAGTATCTCTAATTGCATTTAACTTGTGCTCTTATGTGATAGTTGAATATACCTTTCTCGTCGAGCTAATTCATGCAGAAATGATAACAGCCACACTAGCCCGCTGACCCTCTATATGAGAATGTATCCCATGTTGAATTTAAATATGCCCTTTAGGATTTAGCCTAAGATATGACTGCTAATGTTTAGAGCAACCATTAGGCGGCAGTCCTACTTCAGTAAAAAGGGGATTTAGCATCAACCAAAATCTGTGACTTTATGGGAATAAATCTGCTCGAGTTCTTTGAGTCAAAAGCAGGTGAGGACCCACATCTTTACTAAGATGAGGTGATAAAGATCATCTAGATTATGCATGTTACTGAGAAAAAGAATGTAGAGTTGGCATCCTATAGGTTGAAGGATGTGGCGTATGATTGGGTAGTTATGTTGAAGAATGGTAGAGGTGAGAATATAGCTTCTATGAGTTGGTAGATGTTTCAAGATGTATTTCTAGATAGGTTTTTTCCGTATAAAATGAGAGAAGCTAAGGTAGAGAAGTTTGTGAACCCGAGACAAGGCTCGATGATAGTGAAAGAGTACTACCTTATGTTTAATTAGTTGTCTAAGTATGCCCCTGATATGATGGCTGACCCCAGGGCAAGTATGATTAAGTTTGTCACTGGAGTATCTATTTTGGTAGTCAAGGAGTGTAGGACTACCATGCTACTTAGGGAAGTAGAAATTTCTAGGTTGATAATTCAAGCTCAGTAGATTAAGGCTGAAAAGTTTATAGGAAGAGATAGGGGAAATAAGAAGGCTAGAACTGGGCAGTTTGAGTATGGCCAGACAAAGTTTAGAGAGGGAAATTATTCGCAATTTCAAAATCGTTCATCTATGCCAGCACTTTCTTCATCTAGTTCTCCCACCCCCAGATCAAGGCAGAAGTAGTAGGGTAGTACTTCTACGTTTAGATCTTAGAATAGTGTGAGTGGAAAACCTAGTTACCCTCCATGTGTTTAGTGTGGTAAGAATCTTCTTGATGAGTACTTATTGGGGAAGAAAGGTTGTTATGGTTTTGGTAAGTTTGGTCATGAAATCAAAGAGTGTCTACATGCTAAGCAGGGAAATAGGGATGCTCTTCCCCAGACTCAAGATACTAGTGCACCAACCCCTCTAGGTCACCTAGTCCCTCTTCTGGGTGCATCATCCAGTACCGGTGATTTCTAGTGCCAGATTCAGTTTAATGCTTTACTATTCCATCAGGAGTAGGAGGATTCACCATATGTTGTTACTGGTATGCTTCATGTCTTTCATCGTTATCTTTAGATGTTGCTAGAACTCGGGTTGAGTTTCTCTTATATGACCTCATTAGTTGTAGTGAATTCTGAAGTAGGTCCTGAAAAGCTTTCTAAGACCTTCTTAGTTTCTATCCTAGTGGGTAAGTCAATTTTCTAAGAAGATCTATAAAAAGTGTTCTATTATTGTCCTTCATAAAATCATGTTAGTATATTTAATATAGTTAGATATGATTAACTTTGATCTTATTCTTGGAATGGATTAGCTCCATTCCTATTATATATCCATAGATTATCGCACCTGAGTGGTGAAGTTTTAGTTTCCAGATGAGCCAGTCTTTGAGTGGGAAGGTAATTTAATGTCTCCTAAGAGTCATTTTATATCCTACCTTAAATCTAGAAAGTTGATATCTAACGAGTGTATCTATCATCTAGTTTGAGTCAAAGACACCAAGTTTGAGACTCTAATAGTTCAGTAATTTTGTGTAGTCAATAAGTTTCCTGATGTTTTTCTGAAATTTTTGCCAGGGGTACTTCCTGATAGAGAAATATAATTTGGTATTAACCTTATTCTAGATACTCAGCCCATCTCCATTCCTCTATATAAAATGGCTTTAGCTGAGCTTAAAGTATTAAAAGAGCAGCTTAAATATCTCTTAGATAAAGGTTTCATAAGGCCTAGTATCTCTCCATGGAGCGCTCCTATCCTATTCATGAGAAATTAGGATGGTTCTTTATGTATGTGCATTGACTATCATTATCTGAATAAAGTCACAGCCAAAACTAAATATCCTCTTCCTAGGATTGATGAGTTATTCGACCAACTCCAAGTTACAGGTTACTTCTCAAAGACAGACCATAGATTCGGCTATCATCACCTTAGAGTAAGGGAATGTAATATTCCAAATACAGCTTTCAGAACCTATTATGGTCATTTTAAGTTTCTATTCATGTCTTTTGGGCTGAAAAATTCCCCAACAACTTTTATGGACTTGATGAATAGAGTGTTCAAACAGTATTTGGACATGTTTGTCATAGTCTTTATCGATGATATTCTTGTCTATTCTCGTTGTGAGGATGATCATGTAGACCATCTTAGAATTGTGTTGCAAACTTTTAGAGATCACCATTTGTTCGCCAAATTTAGCAAATATGAATTTTGGCTAAGATCAGTAGCTTTTCTCGGTCATATTGTTTTAGTGATAGCATTAGAGTTGATCTCCAAAAGATAGAAGAAGTAAGGAAATAGCCTAGACCTACCTCTCCATACAAAATTAGAAGTTTCTTTCATTTAGCTGGCTATTACATATGTTTTGTTAAGGGTTTTTCTTCTATTACATCCCTTATGTCTATATTGACTCAGAAAAAAGTTAAGTTTTAGTGGTCAGATTCCTGTGAGAAGAGTTTTCAAAAGTTAAAGACTCGATTCATTTCAATCCTAGTTTTAGGGACACCTGATGGTACAGATGGTTTATTTGTCTATTGTGATGCTTTTACAATTGGCTTGGGTTGTGTTTTGATGCAAAAAGGTAAGGTTATAGACTATTCCTCTGGATATCTTAAGCCTCACAAAAAGAACTACCCTACCCATGATCTTGAGTTAGCAGTTGTTATGTTTGCCTTAAAGATTTGGAGGCACTATCTTTATAGGGTGCATGTTGATATATTTACAGATCACAAAAGATTGCAATATGTGTTTACTCAGAGGGAGTTAATCTTCATCAGAGAAGGTAGTTAGAATTGTTGAAAGATTATGACATGAGTGTTTTATATTGTCTGGGCAAAGCAAATATAGTGGCAGACGCCCTTAGTAGACTTTCTATGGGCAGTGTTGCTTATATAGAGAATGATAAGAGGGAACTAGTTTAGGAAGTTCACTGGTTACCTAGATTGGGTATGAGGTTAGTTGACTAAGTTGAAGAGAGTATTTTGGTTCAGAGTAGTTTAGAATCTTTCCTAGTTTATGAAGTGAAAGAGAAGTAGGATAAGGATCCTAGTTTGGTTAAACTAAAGGTACAGTTAAAGACCAAAAGATAGAGGTTTTATCCCAAGGGGGATATAGTGTAGTGAGAAGTAGATTGTGTATGCCATGTGTTGATGATTTGAGGTAGTGGATTATTGCAGAAGTGCATGGTGCACGTTACTCCATTCATCCAGGGGCCACCAAGATGTACTGCGATCTCTGGAAAATCTATTGGTGGAGTGGTATGAATAGACATATCACAGAATTTGTAGCCAAGTGTGTGATTTGTCAATAAGTTAAGATAGAGCACCAAATACCTGGTGGCACTTTATAGGGGTTTGGTATTCCCACTAGGAAATGGGAAGAGGTAAATATAGACTTTGTGACTAGATTACCCCATTCATGTCATTAGCATGATTCGATTTGGATTATTGTAGACAAATTAACCAAATCTGCCCATTTCTTGCCAGTTTATACATCCAACACAGCTGAATATTATGCTAAGCTGTATATCAGAGAGTTATTTAGATTGCATGGAGTTGCCTTGTCCATCATTTAAAATAGGTGTACTTAGTTTACCTCTTAGTTTGGTACGCCTTTAAGAAGGGTCTTGGTACTTAAGTTTATCTCAGTTTAGCTTTTCATCCGTAGACAGATGGTTAGGTAGAGACGACCATTCAAACCTTAGAGGATATATTGAGGGCATGTGTTTTTAATTTCAAAGGTAGTTGGGATAAGCACTTGCCATTGATCGAGTTTGCCTACAATAACAGTTACTATTCTAGTATTTAGATGGCCCTATTTGAGACTCTTTATGGTCGGAGATGTAGATCACCCATTGGTTGGTTTGAAGTGGGTGAGGCTACTTTGATTGGGCCAGATATGGTGTTTGAAGCCATGGAGAAAGTTTAGTTGATTCGAGAGAGATTGAAAACAGTACAGAGTCGTCAGAAAGATTATGTAGAGGTAAGAAATAGAGATCTTGAGTTTGAAGTTGATGATCTTGTATACTTGAAAGTTTTACCCATGAAGGGGGTGAAGAAATTTGGCAAAAAAGGGAAGCTTAGTCCCGAATATGTGGGTCCCTATAGGATTTTGAGTCATGTGGGGAAGGTAGCATATGAGCTTGAGCTACCTTCACACTTGTCATCAGTTCACCTAGTGTTCAATGTGTCCTTATTGAAGAAGTGCATGGGTGATTCAGTAGTTGTAGTCCCTCTAGAAAGTACATATATTCAGAATAGACTTTTATACAAAGAAGTTCTGGTAGAGATTCTTGATCATCAGATCCATAGACTAGGGAACAAAAAGTTCTCTTGGTCAAAGTTCTGTGGAAAAATAAGTCCATTGAGAGCGTTACTTGGGTAGCAGAAGTGGACATACGTACCAAGTATCCTCATCTCTTTTCCACAAACTCAGCTTCAGCTAAAGGTAACAGTCTTTCTTAATTCAATTCTTTTACAGTCTCAGATTTAATCATGTGATTATCTCCATGTCTATTCATGCATTCCTAAATTAGTTCAATCGCTTAGTATGAGTTAGATTAGATCCACTCATGCATTTTATTTTTGTTGTGCATGCTAGCATATAGCCTCAGTCCCTCAGTATCTTCAGTTTAACTAGTCTCATTTGAGGATGAATGTTCCCAAGGGGGAGATATTGTAATAGCCCGTACTTTTCCTAACTTAGTTTAGCTTCTAGTGTGTCGAGGGACAACTTTAAAAATGTATACTCTCGATACATGTGGAATTTTCCAGATTTAGACCCACTAATGTGTAGATAATTGAATCATCTTTCCAACGATGCAAATTTTGCCTCAATCCGATACTCAGTTAAGAAGTTATGGTGATTTTAGTGAAAGTAGTAGAACACCGCGATAAGCACCGTGTCGCGGTGAAGGATAAATTCACAATCGTTCGATTTCTAGTGGAGTATCATGATTATCCCATGTCATGGAGAAGTTCCAGTTCCCGATCATCCCTTTCTAGTAACTCAATACAATTTTCCTGTATCATATCAAAATTCCCAATTGGACAGACACCGCGTTGCGGTGGAGTGCAAAATGAGACTTTCAGCAGCATGAGTGATTTTGAGAATCTCTATCTAAATCTCGATAGTTTGTGAGGCCTAATAGTTTAGGGACCCAGTTATTCAGTTTTTTAGCTTATTAGTATTGACGATTCAGTTATTTCAGACAGTTTGAGTCAGTTGGGAGCATATCCTAGTGACTCTCTAGTTATTAGTAGTAGAGGCTTGTCAGACTGCTAGTTATGATTTAGACTTCCAAAATTACTTTTCCATACTTTGAGTCTAACATTTATAGATATTATATTTAGATAATTTCAGCTTAGATTAGACAAACTTCCGCATTGACTTTATGATTATATTTCTCTATTATGAGCTTCAGACTTAGTAAAAGCTTATAGGGTTAGCTTAAGGCTACTCCCGTATGATGTATCAGGATCCATTTTCAACGTGTTACAAAGAGTTTAGTATCCCTACTTGGAAGTATAAAATGGTGAACATGGATTTTATGATAGGGTTACCTCGCACGCATCGTCAGCATGATTTGATATGGGTCATTGTAGATAGAAAGACCAAATCAGCTCATTTCCAGCCAATTCATATGTCTTACTCAACCAAGGATTATGCTAGGCTCTACCTTAGGAGGTTAGTTAGGTTGCATAGGATTCCATTGTCTAACATATTAGATAGAGGTACTCTGTTTACCTCTCACTTTTAAAAGGCTTTTTAGAAGGGTCTTGGTACCCAAGTTCATCTTAGTACAACTATTTATCCTCAGATAAATGGTTAGGAAGAAAGGACCATTCAGACCTTAGAGGACATGTTGAAAGAATGTGTTATTGACTTTAGAGATAGTTGGGATTATCAATTACCTTTGATTGAGTTTACCTATAACAACGGTTATCACTACGGTATTTAGATGTCTCCATCTGAGGCTTTTTATTGAAGAAGATGTAGATCCCTTATTGGTTGGTTTGAGGTAGGTGAAGTTGCTTTGATAGGGCCACATGCAGTGTTTGATGTGATGGAGAAAGTTCATTTGATTTAGGAGAGCCTGAAGACAACCAAAGATGTCAAAAATATTATGCAGATATAAGGAGAAGAAATCTTGAGTTTGAGGTTGGCGAAGAGCTCAAGGTTAGGTAAAGTAGTCTAAAAGGCTAAGGAACAGTTGGGGTAATGTTGTGTGTGCCAATTGAAGTCGTTCTAAAAGCTCATTCATTTGTGTCCTAGGATTTGATTTTGGGTTATCTAAAAATCTCGCCCATGAAGGGAGTTAAGAGATAAGGCAATAAGTGGAAGCTCATTCCCCATTAAGTTGGCCCATATAAGATTTTGAGTCATTTTGGGAAGGTAGATTATGAGCTTGAGTTGCCTGCAGAATTAGCATCAGTGCATCCAGTGTTCCTGTTTCCTTGTTAAAAAAGTGTATCAGTAATTCAGTTGTTGTTGTCCCATTAGTAAGCATGAATTTTTATAATAACCTTTCTTACAAACAAATCCTAGTTAATATCCTTGATCATCAGGTTTGTAGACTAAGGAACAAAGATGTTTCCTTGGTAAAGGTTTTTTGGAGGAATTAGTCCGTTGAGGGGGCTACTTGGGAAGTAGAAGCAGATATGCGAATCAAGTAGCCTCAACTTTTCTCTGCGAACTTAGATTCATCTTGAGGTAATGGTTTTCTTCAGATTGACTCTCTTCTATTCTTAGTTTCAGCTGTGTTATCTATCTCATGTCATTGCATATATTTAGTTCAGTTTATGTATCATATTTCAGACTTAGTTATGCAATTATGTTTTCAGTCATGCATGTTCAGTTCATGATCTCAGTTTCCCTAGTGTTCTCAGCTAACCAGTATAATTCAAGGAAAAATGTTCCCAAGGGGAGATAATATAATACATCGTAAGATAGTATCTCAATTCAACTCATGATTGCATGTTAAAGGGGTTCAAGACTTAGAAATTTCACTAAGTGTTCGGACTTAGTCATTTCCAAGTCTCCTAAACTTTGATGATTTTGTTTTTGACCTTTTCAACCTCAGAACATCGATTTTTAAGTTGATTCATGATTAGGGTTATTCATGGTGTGTCTCTAGTGAGTTTTAGAATTTTCAAATGAGCGTAGGGCATGTTTAGAAAAGTAAAATAGTATGGGAACCAGGATAGGCCCACAGCGCGAGGCTTAGCCGCCGCTGTGGATCCCACGGTGCTGGGTTTAGATCACAACTCTGTAGCTTACGGTGCAGGGCTTAGTCTGCTGCTCTGGAGCCCGCAGCACCCCTTCCCCTTTTTGTCCATATTTTGTTCCTCATAATTAAAGTGCATTTGTGTCAATTACCCTCACCAAAATTCATCCATAACATGAAATTTTGGTTTACAAGGAGAATTATTTGCCCCTTTATTCATAAAATCTCTCAAGAGAACTATCTTCCATCTTAAGAAAAAACCCTAACCTATTTCTCAAGGACTCAAGGAATTCAAGCTTCAAACCTAAACAAATTCCCAAAAATCTTCATGAAATAATCTAGTGAGGTATGTACGATGTTCATCCATGGGTTCCTTTCACCCATGAAGTCCAAGAATCCTTTTTTGATTTAAATTATGAGTTTTCATGTTTAAGTTGAAATATCTCCATGAATCTCTTGTGAATTCAATTACAAGTTATGTTAATAAGTGTTTTTCATGTGGGGTGAGCCATTAAATGTTTTAAATGTTGTAGTCTTCACATAAAATCCCTAAGTTATGATTTTACTAGAGTAATCATGTGATTCTTGCATGCTTTACTCATTCCCCTGCTTAAGCTCATGACTCTCATATGTTTGATGAAATGCCTAAGTGTTGGGTTTTAAACAATGATATTCTACTATGGTTTTAAATCTTTTATATGGCATTATTGTTAATTCCATTAAGTACTGGTAGGGTGTGAACACTCGATACCTTTGTGTTTTACATGAATTTAGCTTTTCAAGTACTCAGACAGTTAATCCATGACTCTTATCCGTATTCTTATATGTTTATGATCATGATGAGCACTATTAGTTAGGTAATAATGTTCAGTCTAGTTCAGTCCATTCCAGTATCAGTGTCAGTTCAGTTGGGAGTAGGATGTAGAATTGAGCGAACTCAATAATGAGGGCTCACCTGACAGTTGAGAGTGTAACCCTTTAGTAACAATCCTCGAGTTATAAAACTACGTAGCCAGTGTAGGTTAGATATGTCTACACACCAGTTGAAGGTTGTCTAAGTGTCTACCTGCCAGTTAAGGGTGACACATCTCTCGTTAGAGCACCTTCCATTTTATGGTGACTCACGATTATTTCAGATTGGAGCATGTCGGTTAGATGATACCTCCTACAATCTCATTACAGTTTTTAGCATAGTTTCAGTCCACGTTTGCTTGACCAAAGCACATAGATTCTCAGTTATTCAGTTATCAGATTTTATTCTTTCAGTTTATAGATTATTTCATATATATGTTTATGCTTGGTCTTGCATTCTCAGATGTTGCAGTTTTCATGCATTCATGTTCACTTATCTCATGCTATTTAGTTAGTCTTTCCTTCATATACACAGTAACCCAAGTATTTCAGCCTGACCTCATCTCATATACAAGTACATTCAAAGTACTTACCGCATACTCTTCTTTGCGCTATGATTTCTTATATTATAGGTTCTGATGCACAGTTTCTCGATCACAGTTAGACAGCTCAGCATAATATAATAGCCGTAGTGGTAAGTCCTCATCCGTCAAGGACATTTTATGTTTATTCAATTAATGCAGTAGTTTAGCTTATTCAATTAGTTGGAGTTAGTTGGGGGTCTGTCCTATAAACTCCTCAGTCAGATTTGAGGCTTTCACATAATTCAGATAAAACAATTTGATAGTTAGTTAGTTACTTTCAGTTCTTATCAGTTGTTTTACACATTCAGTATTTCATATTTTCAGTATTTAGATATGCATTACGTCCTCAGTTTATCTCCCGCACATGTGTTATGTCTATATTTATTCAGTGCTCACAAAAGGTACAAACTCATGGGTTAGCTTGTGGTCACTTGTGACCATAAGAATCATTGTCATGACTTGGGGGTAGCCTCGGGGCGTGACAAGTTTCCAGTTTTATTCATGTCCAAGGTGAGTCCTTTACACTTATCATGCCTGATTTGAAAATAAATCCATTTCTTATTTTACATATGCATTTACCCCCATATACTCAGTACATTCCAAAGTACTGACCCACACATATATGTCTATGTGATACATTGTCTTAAAATGTAGGTTCTGGTGCTCGTTTCCTGTAGCACGATTGGTCACGGGCATTAAATCCTGCATCCCGACATTTGGTAAGCTCTCATAGTTCGAGGACACAGCTTATCAGACTCTTAAACATTTATAAATATTACTTTAGTAACTTGATTACATATTTCATCCGGGTCAGGTGAGGTCTGTCCCAGTGGCTCTCTAGTTAGTAGTAGAGGCTTGTCAGACTATGTATCTTTCAGTTTAAAGAGTTTATTTGAGATTTCAAATTTCAAGTTGAGAATGATATTTTAAGTTGTTTCCTCCCGTATTAATAGGTATGTATTAGTTCACTTTCCATTATAGTTTCAAATTATATAGATGTCAAGGATTAGTCTAGGGCTATTTTTAGTCCTAGGTACCTGTGACATCTAGGGAGTACTCTCGGGGTGTTAAATGTACTCTAGCCTTTTTTGTTAGCTAGTCAGAAGTTGATCCATTTACACTTTCATTTCTTTTGGGAGACATATTTTACCTGCAAATAAGAGAAAAACAAAAAAACATTACAATTGATGTCTACCTAAACTGAAAAAGGGTAACACAAAATTCAATGAATACAGCACACTACAAAAAATATTCCGACAAATTACCCATTTGTTGTAGCAGATGAACCATCTGTTGCAACAGATTAAAAACCTATTTTATCAGATGGGTTTTTGTTGAAGAAATCAAAATAGTGTTGCTACTGGTTTATTTTCTTCCAACAATGGATATATCTGTTGTAATAGAAATTTAATATTTTAGAAGAGCTGTTTGGTTTTATTCCAATAGCTCATAAACCTGTTGAAACAGATAGGGAATATGTTCGAAGACCTATTTTAATATCTTCCCATAGATGTTCCACCTGTTGCAATAGGTAGGTCATCTCTTGGAAGTTATCAAAACAAGTAGCAGTTCTATTTTGATAACTTCCAACAGATTACCCATTTTTGCAACAGATGGATCATCTGTTGGATGAAATTGAATTAGGTCTTCCACATTTCCATCAGATGTGTAATTTGTTGGGCAATATAGCACCCCAATACAAACACCACCACCAATAACAACACCTCTAACACCACCAAACCAACACCACCAACACCACCAATAGCAACACCACCAACACCACCAAAACCAACACCACCAATACCAACACAACCACCTACACCATTAACGCAACACCACCAATACAACCACCTACACCATTAACGCCAACACCAACACAACCAACACCACCAA